>NC_069505.1:228793858-228883858 GCF_027579735.1 Bombina bombina | reverse complement strand
GCATGTCCAATTAAAAAATTGAATCAGACATGCGTTATTCCCTTTATAGACAAGAGGATGATTGTCAGATTAGCGTCATGTAGGGAAATAACGCCACCAATCAGAGCTCCGTCATACTCACTAGAGTGGGACACACAACAGCTGTCCAAGGAACATCACAGAAGGGACTTTTCGCCACGTAATATGATGAGACAAACTTCTTATCTAGTTCTACTTTTCAACAAAGAATACCAAGAGAACAAAAAATTAAGATAGAAGTAAATTAGACAGTTGTTTCAGTGTTTCTCAAACATTTTGGAGCAAGTACTCCTTCAGGCACAAATTTGTGCCCTAACTACCTCCAACTGCAACATGGAAATATTTTGTAAACAAAAAAAAAAAAAGCATTTTAAAATTGGACAAAAAGTTCTTGCGATATTTCACTGTAGGTCTATATCTTGCACATTTTCCCTGTGAAGCGCTGTATTAGCACAACTGCTCAAATGTTTTAACGGGACAGAGTTAAATATTTCCCTATCTGAGTACAGGTGAGTCGGTCACATTAAATGAACAGCCAGGCGTTCGGGGAAAACAGACTCCGATTTCTGTGATAACATTCAATGTTTACCTCAGCTGCATCAGGGCAAAATCTAGAACGTAGAAGTGCTGAGTACCCCTTGCCAATGCTGAGGTAACCCCAGGGATACGTGTACCTACCACAGGTTGAAGAACAAGGCTCTATCTAAATCATAACAGTCCAACAGTATTTTTAACTGTGCATGTGTAGCTGACTTTTATATAGTTCGCCCTGTGAATACTGCTCCACTTAGAGCCCCACTAGTGCGGTTAACACAGGGTTAATGGAACGTTCACAACAGTTCTCCCAAGAAATGTAATATTTAGAAATTGGAGGCTTACCACACTTGTAGCGTTTCTATCTAAATCATGAAAGACTGATTTTAACTTTACTGTTCCTTTTACAGATTTATGTTTATTGTACGTCAGTAATCCTTAGACACACATTACATATTTGTAGCAGGGTGTACGCTGAGTTTTCACATGAAGATCTCACATGTGTATTTGTACAACATTATTGTTTTCGGAATGCCACACAATCCTGAGTTATGCTCTTATGCAGGTAATCCTTGTAAAATAACCCAGTATTGGTCCGTAGATGGCAACACACAGTGATTGGTACATTTTTAACATTCAAAGACTATACTTTCCTAATAATAAACTAAACTGCTTGTGCCTATAGACCAAACCATGACGATTGGCACACTTAAACCATGACCCCCCTTCCCCCAGAAGAATGCTTAAAGGGACATGAAAACCCACATTTTTCTATCATGATTCTGATAGAACCTACAATTTTAAACCACTTTCCATTTTACCATTAATATCAAATGTGCTTTATTTACTTGTTATTCTCTGCTGAAGAAGCAGCATTGCAGTACTGGAAGCTAGCTGAACACATTTAGTTAGCCAATCACAAGAGACAAAATGTGTGCAGGCACCAATCACCAGGTAGATCCCAGTAGTGTAATCATATGTACATATTCTTTTTCAACAACGGATACCAAGAGTGTAAAGTACATTAAAAAATAGAAGTGAATATAAAAGGGTTTTAACTTACATGCTGAATCATGCAAGTTTATATTGACTTTCCTATCCCTTTAAGGCAGAGTCCACTAATTTATTCAAAATGTAGGAGCCAGTCCAAAACTTAAGGAGCCAAACGGTTTTGGACTTCCACGGTTGAAGAGATTTTTCAGCCAAAAATGATATGTCACTGCATTATAAAGGGACAATGAACTATAAAATGTCCCCTTAATGTGTCCCCAATGACTTCTTATAGTAGCTACAGAGTATAAAACATATGGGAAATTGCTAGTTGTCCTTTATTTTTGTATATTAAACAGCTGATTTTGCTCATTGAAGCCTTAATCCATTGTTCTCAAGAACATGTCCATTTAAATGGTCTGAGCTTGCAAAAATAGCAGACCTAACCATTTTTCTCTATATATACTCAAATGCCTCCTTATCTCCTGTCTTTATGCAATGGCAATTACTTAGAGAGAGTCATTAAAAACATAAATTATGCTTACCTGATAATTTCATTTCCATCGTCACATGGAGAGTCCACAGCTTCATTCATTACTTGTGGGAAATACAGAACCTAGCCACCAGGAGGAGGCAAAGACACCCCAGCCAATAGCTTAAATACCTCCCCCCCACTCCCCTCATCCCCCAGTCATTCTGCCGAGGGAACAAGGAATAGTAAGAGAAATATCAGGGGTATAAAAAGGTGCCAGAAGAAAAAACTAAGAAATTTAGGTCTGGCCAACAGAGAAGCGGGCAGGAGCCGTGGCTCTCCTCGTAACGATGGAAATGAAATTATCAGGTAAGCATAATTTATGTTGTCTATCTAATACGAGGAGAGTCCACGGCTTCATTCATTACTTGTGGGAAACAAATACCCAAGCTCTAGAGAACACGTAATGAAAAACTGGAGGGCAAAATGGAGGGGGACCCTATTCTGAGGGCACCACAGCCTGCAAAACCTTTCTCCCAAAAGCTGCTTAAGTCGAAGCAAAAACTTCAAATTTGTAAAACTTTGTAAAAGTATGTAAGGAGGACAAGGTAGCTGCCTTACAAATCTGCTCCATAGAGGTCTCATTCTTAAAGGCCCAAGAAGAAGCCACAGCTCTAGTTGAGTGAGCCGTAATCCTCTGAGGAGGCTTATGTCCCGCTGTCTCATAAGCCGAACAAATTATGCTCCTCAGCCAAAAGGATAGGGAAGTAGAAGAAGCCTTCTGCCCCTTGCGCTTCCCCAAATAGACAACAAAGCTGAAGTCTGTCTGAAATCTTTCGTAGCCTGAAGATAGAATTTCAAGGCTCGAACCACATCCAAGTTATGAAGAAACCGTTCCTTTGAAGAAGAAGGCTTAGGACACAAGGAAGGAACCACAATTTCCTGATTAATGTTGTGATCAGACACAACCTTAGGAAGAAATCCCAGTCCAGTGAGGACAGCATTATCAGAATGGAAAACCAGGTAATGCGGCTCACATTGCAAGGCCGCTAATTCAGACACTCTGCATGCTGAAGCAATGGCCAGTAGAAAAAGGACCTTCCAAGACAGAGTCTTAATGTCAAGAGAATGCATAGGCTCGAACGGCGGCCCCTGCAAAACCTTTAGAACCAAATTCAAACTCCAAGGAGGAGCAGAATGTCTAAACACAGGCCTATTCAAGACAGAGCCTGAACAAAAGACTGAATATAAGGGAGCTCAGCGAGCTTCTTGTGCGACAGCACCGATAGAGCCAAAAAAGAAGTCCCTTCTCCAGACTATCCTGGAGGAAGGAAAGGATTCTGGATACCCTGACCTTATGCCAGGAATATCTGTTAGTCACACCAGAGTAAGTAGGTCCTTCACACATTATGATAGATGTGACGGGTGACCGGCTTTCTAGCTTGAATGAGAGTATCAATCACTCTCTCAGAAAAACCTCTTCTGGCTAAGACTAAGCGTTCAATCTCCACGCAGTCAGCCTCAGAGAATCTAGATTCTGATGCACAAAGGGGCCCTGTACCAGCAGATCCCTGTGACAGGGCAACCTCCATGGAGGGGAGGATGACATCCCCACTAGAGCCGCAAACCACATCCTCCACAGCCACGATGGAGCAATCAGAATAGTTGAAGCTTGCTCCTGTTTGATGCATGCCACTACACGAGGTAGAAGTGGTAATGGTGGAAATATGTACACTAGGTCGAATCCCCAAGGCCCTACTAAGGCATCTATCAGTTCCACCTAGGGATCCCTGGACCGCAACCCATATCTGGATAGTTTGCAGCTAAGTCTGGACACCATGAGATCTATTTCCGGAGTCCCTTAACTGTTGCAAATCTCCACAAACACTTCGGGGTGAAGAGACCATTCACCCGGATGAAACAACTGTCTGCTGAGAAAGGCCGCTTCCCAGTTGTCCAAACCTGGGATGTGGATCTCTGAAAGGGATCCTGGAGTGGATGGAGACCCACGAATGCTCAGAGATACTTCCTTAATGGGTAGGGAGCTTCTCGTTCCCCCCTAGTGGTTGATGTAAGCCACCGAGGTAATGTTGTCTGACTGGAATCGGATGAACTTGGATGAACCCAGGAGGGGCCGAGCCTCCAGAGCGTTGAAGATCGCCCGAAGTTCCAGGATGTTGACCGGGAGAAGAGAAACTCCTTCTGATTCCACCTGCCCTGTGCCCTCCTGGCACCCCAAACCGCTCCCTCACGCACTCTAGAAAAACAATCAGTTTTTCTGGATTTGATGAGAGATTTGACCAGAGGAATCTGAAACCAATCCTGTAACCCTGAGCCACAACCTCCAGAACCCAAGGATCCTGTATGTCTCCCAACCAAGCCTCTGTGAAAAGAGAGAGTTTGCCCCCTACGAGATCCAGAGACGGATCAGGGGCCACCCCTTCATGACGATTTTGTCTCGGTGGGCTTCTTGCTCTGCTTGGTCTTATTCCAAGACTGAGAGGGTTTCCAAGATCCCTTGGACTGTTCAGGCTTCACGGCAGGTTGCCGATGTTGGGACTTGTCCGAACGAAAAAGACGAAAATTAGGACCCTTAGGTTTATGCTTCTTATCCTGCGGCAGAAAGGCACCCTTGCCTCCCGTGACCGTGGATATGATCGAGTCCAGGCCTGGACGGAAAATAATCTTTCCCTTAAATGGAAGGGAAAGCAATCTAGATTTGGACGTTATGTCAGCAGACCACGACTTCAACCACAGGACCCTCCGGGCCATAACAGAAAAGCCTGATGTCTTGGCATTCAAGTGAATAATCTGCATATTAGCATCACAAATAAACAAATTAACAACCCTCAGGGCCTCAATTCTTTCATGAATTTCATTGAGGGGAGTCTCCACTTCGATAATTTCTGACAAAGAGTCGCACCAATAGGTAGCGGCTCCCGCCACCTCAGCAACCGCGGCTGCAGGTTGTAAAATGAATTCTCTGTGCTGAAACATTTTTCTTAACAGGGTTTCCTTAAACGACAAACTATCCTCAAGCGGGATAGTGGTGCGCTTAGCGAGCGTGGAGATAGCTCCATCCACCTTAGGGACAGATCTCCATAATTCTAGCTGAGCATCTGGAACCAGGAACAATTTTTTAAACGAAGAAGGGGAGAAAGACGATCCAAGTCTCTCCCATTAATTCTTAATAATATTCGCCATCTCTTTACTGGAACCGGGAAAGTCTGGGGCACTACCCTGTCCTCAAACTTCATCTAGCTTAGGAATAGAAGGTTCCTAACACCTCCTTTAACAAAAAGCGTAAGGTCTCCATCCTAAACCTAAAGTCTGTTTCCTCCGCAGCAAGAGGCCTAGAGGCTGCAGATTCTGACCCAGAGAGAGAGAGAGGCCTCCGAAGTATAATCTAGTCTTAGATACATCCAACGGAGTAGATGACCCCTGGGAAGGATAGCAATGTTTAACCTTTCGCTTGGCCATGCGAGGTAAAGCACTAATGACCGCAGATACCGCCATTTGCAACTGTTAAGCAAAATCGGGCGGCAACACAGCCCCTCCCACAGGAGGATTAGAAGTGCACTGGGGAGCTGCATGTGTAATCGGAGAATGTAGGGAACGCAGCTCATGGGACGGAGACTCCTCAGAGGTGGACAGCTCAGTGGTATTAAACATTTTATTTCTTTTAGATATCACTCCTCACAATAAACAAAGTTATTAGATTTAGTTAAAGAGGGAGTACCCTCTAACATATCAGAGTCCTCCATAGCTTGCGCTTTAATAAGGACTACAGAAAAAGATTAAATGGCACCTTTATACTTCCAATGGCCGGGGCACTTACCACCTCCTATGACCCAGGTCCACAGAGAAACTTGTATTTTCTCCTGCAACCAACGGTCAGGAAAGGAAGAGAAGAGGCCACACCCAGTCACATGGAGTACCGTGCACGACCGCCCCTGCAGCCAGGAAAAAAGCGCACCAACTAAACAGGCTGCTCAGTAACAAAAGAAAGAAAAAACCTGACTGTTCCACATTGCCAGAGCCACATCTCACACATGTTGCAGCAAAAAACACAATAAAACACAATCATGTATACATCCCCCCCTGTTCAACAATCACCTTCCAGAGATATTAACCCTTGATTCTATACAGATAAAGGAGCAACACTGTGACCCTGTCTTCTTGTGTCATCATTACAGATATAAAAAAATGAAACGATCTTACCAGAATCAACGTCGTGGAACAGGAACACAGCCTCTCAAGTTTGACAGTGTGTAGCATTGCTCCTGACATGGACTTGAGTGAAGAAAGCAGGCAGTGAAACTCGTCAACACCGATTGCTTAAGGAGCTGTTAATATGAGTCTGGATGGTTTCACAGAAAGACTCTCCCTGCATCTCCAGACCCTAACATTCGTCTATGCTCTCACTGAAAGGCTGACAAGACTACTTAAAACTCCAGTCCCATTCCGAAGCGTACTGCTCCGAAATCTTCCGACACATCTGAGCCATCCTCTTGTGACGAAAGTCAAAGAATGACTAGGAGATGAGGAGAGTGGGGTAAGTATTTAAGCCTTTGGCTGGGGCGTCTTTGCCTCCTCTTGGTGGCCAGGTTCTGTATTTCCCACAAGTAATGAATGAAGCCGTGGACTCTCCTCATTTTAGATGGAAAAGGAAAATATTATCTATCTTCCATCCCCCACAAGGAACTCGATGGCTGCTTAATACTGATTGTTTACATAGCCTTTCTTTAGAGGAAATTAAAGAATCATATTTTCAGTATAGGTGGTGGCCCGAAGAGGAGTGGAGCACATAGAGAGAGAGAGAGAGAAGTGCACTGTATGTAGTCTCCCTAAGAGAAAAAGGTGCAACCAGACATGGACTCCTTTCTCAGTGTGCTTATAGGAATATGGCTACACCTCACTGACGAGGCCCAATGAAGGCCGAAACAATCGTCTGTGGTTGCCGTGTTCCTTGTTCAGAGTGGATTTGCCTGGTATTTTGGCGCTGGACTAACCGTAATAGGCGGGATCAGACTGATATACTACAAGAAAGTTCTACTCGGTGAAAAGCATTGCTGGGCTAAAAAGAAGCTGCACCCAGGTGGTAAATCGCTAGAGAACAGGCTAACAATGTTATTGAGCAGGTTGTTTGTTCTTGCGAGTGTGCTTCTCTCTCTATAATTATATATATATATATATATATATATATATATATATATATATATATATGTGTGTGTGTGTGTGTGTGTGTGTGTGTGTGTGTGTGTGTGTGTGTGTGTGTGTGTGTGTGTGTGTGTGTGTGTGTGTGTGTGTGTGTGTGTGTGTGTGTGTGTGTGTGTGTGTGAAACTAGAAAAATTAGAATATTGTGCAAAAGTTAATTTATTTAATGCAACTTAAAAAGGTGAAACTAACATATGAGATAGACTCATTACATGCAAAGCAAGATAGTTCAAGCCGTGATTTGTCATAATTGTGATGATTATGGCTTACTGCTCATGAAAACCCCAAATCCACAATCTCAGAAAATTAGAATATTGTGAAAAGGTGCATTATTCTAGGCTCAAAGTGCCCCACTCTAATCAGCTAATTAAGCCATAACACCTGCAAAGGGTTCCTGAGCTTTTAAATTGTCTCTCAGTCTGGTTCAGTAGGAATCACAATCATGGGAAAGACTGCTGACCTGGCAGTTGTGCAGAAAACCATCATTTACACCCTCCATAAGGAGGGAAAGGCTCAAAAGGTAATTGCAAAAGAAGTTGGATGTTCCCAAAGTGCTGTATCAAAGCACATTAATAGAAAGTTATGTGGAAGGGAAAAGTATGGAAGAAAAAGGTGCACAAGCAGCAGGGATGACCGCAGCCTGGAGAGGATTGTCAGGAAAACGCCATTCAAAAGTGTTGGGGACTTTCACAAGAGCCACCACACACAGACGGATCCTGGACATGGGCTTCAAATGTCGTATTCCTCTTGTCAAGCCACTCCTGAACAACAAACAATGTCAGAAGCATCTTACCTGGGCTAAAGAAACACAGACCTGGTCTGCTGCTCAGTGGTCCAAAGTCCTCTTTTCTGATGAGAGCAAATTTTGCATCTCATTTGGAAACCAAGGACCCAGAGTATGGAGGAAGAATGGAGAGACACACACTGCAAGATGTTTAAGTCCAGTGTGAAGTTTCCACAGTCTGTGTTGATTTGGGGAGCCATGTCATCTGCTGGTGTTGGTCCACTGTGCTTCATTAAGTCCAGGGTCAATGCAGCCGTCTACCAGGAGATTTTGGAGCACTTCATGCTTCCTTCCGCAGACGAGCTCTATGGGGATGCTGACTTCATTTTCCAGCAGGACTTGGCACCTGCCCACACTGCCAAAAGCACCAAAACCTGGTTCAATGATCATTGGGATTACTGTGCTTGATTGGCCAGCAAACTCGCCTGACCTGAACCGCATAGAAAATCTATGGGGCATTGCCAAGAGAAAGATAAGAGACATGAGACCGAACAATGCAGAAGAGCTGAAGGCCGCTATTGAAGCATCCTGGTCTTCCATAACACCTCAGCAGTACCACAGGCTGATAGCTTCCATGCCACGCCGCATTGAGGCAGTAATTGCTGCAAAAGGGGCCCAAACCAAGTAATAAGTACATAAAGTATGCATGCTTATACTTTTCAGAGGTCCGATATTGTTCTATGTACAATCCATGTTTTATTGATTGCATGTAACATTCTAATTTTCTGAGATTGTGGATTTGGGGTTTTCATGAGCTGTAATCCATAATCATCACAATTATGACAAATCACGGCTTGAACTATCTTGCTTTGCATGTAATGAGTCTCTCTCATATATCAGTTTCACCTTTTAAATTGCATTAGTGAAATAAATTAACTTTTGCACGATATTCTAATTTTTCGAGTTTCACGTGTGTGTGTGTGTATATATATATATATATATATATATATATATATATATATATATATATATATATATATATATATATATATATACACATATACAGGGAGTGCAGAATTATTAGGCAAATGAGTATTTTGACCACATCATCCTCTTTATGCATGTTGTCTTACTCCAAGCTGTATAGGCTCGAAAGCCTACTACCAATTAAGCATATTAGGTGATGTGCATCTCTGTAATAAGAAGGGGTGTGGTCTAATGACATCAACACCCTATATCAGGTGTGCATAATTATTAGGCAACTTCCTTTCCTTTGGCAAAATGGGTCAAAAGAAGGACTTGACAGGCTCAGAAAAGTAAAAAATAGTGAGATATCTTGCAGAGGGATGCAGCACTCTTAAAATTGCAAAGTTTCTGAAGCGTGATCATCGAACAATCAAGCGTTTCATTCAAAATAGTCAACAGGGTCGCAAGAAGCGTGTGGAAAAACCAAGGCGCAAAATAACTGCCCATGAACTGAGAAAAGTCAAGCGTGCAGCTGCCAAGATGCCACTTGCCACCAGTTTGGCCATATTTCAGAGCTGCAACATCACTGGAGTGCCCAAAAGCACAAGGTGTGCAATACTCAGAGACATGGCCAAGGTAAGAAAGGCTGAAAGACGACCACCACTGAACAAGACACACAAGCTGAAACGTCAAGACTGGGCCAAGAAATATCTCAAGACTGATTTTTCTAAGGTTTTATGGACTGATGAAATGAGAGTGAGTCTTGATGGGCCAGATGGATGGGCCCGTGGCTGGATTGGTAAAGGACAGAGAGCTCCAGTCCAACTCAGACGCCAGCAAGGTGGAGGTGGAGTACTGGTTTGGGCCTGAGCTTGTGGGGCCTTTTCGGGTTGAGGATGGAGTCAAGCTCAACTGCCAGTCCTACTGCCAGTTTCTGGAAGACACCTTCTTCAAGCAGTGGTACAGGAAGAAGTCTGCATCCTTCAAGAAAAACATGATTTTCATGCAGGACAATGCTCCATCACACGCGTCCAAGTACTCCACAGCGTGGCTGGCAAGAAAGGGTATAAAAGAAGAAAATCTAATGACATGGCCTCCTTGTTCACCTGATCTGAACCCCATTGAGAACCTGTGGTCCATCATCAAATGTGAGATTTACAAGGAGGGAAAACAGTACACCTCTCTGAACAGTGTCTGGGAGGCTGTGGTTGCTGCTGCACGCAATGTTGATGGTGAACAGATCAAAACACTGACAGAATCCATGGATGGCAGGCTTTTGAGTGTCCTTGCAAAGAAAGGTGGCTATATTGGTCACTGATTTGTTTTTGTTTTGTTTTTGAATGTCAGAAATGTATATTTGTGAAAGTTGAGATGTTATATTGGTTTCACTGGTAAAAATAAATAATTGAAATGGGTATATATTTGTTTTTTGTTACGTTGCCTAATAATTATGCACAGTAATAGTCACCTGCACACACAGATATCCCCCTAAAATAGCTATAACTAAAAACAAACTAAAAACTACTTCCAAAACTATTCAGCTTTGATATTAATGAGTTTTTTGGGTTCATTGAGAACATGGTTGTTGTTCAATAATAAAATTAATCCTCAAAAATACAACTTGCCTAATAATTCTGCACTCCCTGTATATATATATATATATATATATATATATATATATATATATATATATATATATATATATATATATATATATATATATATATATATATATATATATGTATACATTTATAGAAATATATAAAAGTGCATTAGAGCCCTTTGCTGTTAAGTACATAAAAAAACATATTTATGCAATATTCATATTAACCCCTTAATGACCAAGGACATGCAGGGTATGTCCTCAAAAAAAAGTCAGTTAACGCCTGAGAATGTACCCTGCACGTCCTCGGTCTGGAAAGCAGCTGGAAGCGATCCTGATCACTTCCAGCTGCTTTCCGGTTATTGCAGGATGCCTCGATATTGAGGCATCCTGCAATAACATTTTTCAGCCATCCGGTGCAGAGAGAGCCACTCTGTGGCCCTCTCTGCACTGGAGATCGGTGGCTCTGTTCGTTGGTGGGTGGGAGCCGGCATGGGAGGCGGGTGGCGGCCATCGATGGCCCTTCTGATCAGGAGGGGGGGCGGGATCGTGGGCGGGGATGCCCGGGGACGCGCACGGGCGCGCGCACGGGGGGGGGGCGGGCGCGTGCACGGGGAGGGAGCGGGTGGGAACCGCTACACTACAGAAAAAAAGTGTTGAAAAATGAAAAAAAGGCTTGAAAAATAAACAAATAATTTTTAAAACAAACACATCAGTTAGGTGGTGGGGGTTGGTCTGTGGAGGGGGGAAGCTACACTACAGAAAAAACGGCCAAAAAATAAAAAAAAACAACATATTTTTTTGCAAACTGGGTACTGGCAGATAGCTGCCAGTACCCAAGATGGCCCCCAATAAGGCAGAGGGGGAGGGTTAGAGAGCGGTTTTGGGGGGGATCAGGGAGGTTGGGGGCTAAGGGGGGGATCCTACACAGTAGCATATGTAAATATGCTAAAAAAAAATTATTATTTTTTTTTAAAACCCTTTTATTTTAGTACTGGCAGACTTTCTGCCAGTACTTAAGATGGCGGGGACAATTGTGGGGTGGGGGAGGGAAGGGAGCTGTTTGGGAGGGATCAGGGGGTGGGATGTGTCAGGTGGGAGGCTGATCTCTACACTAAAGCTAAAATTAACCCTGCACGCTCCTTACAAACTCCCTAATTAACCCCTTCACAGCTAGCCATAATACACGTGTGAGGCGGAGCAGCATTTAGCGGCCTTCTAATTACCAGAAAGCAACGCCAAAGTCATATATGTCTGCTATTTCTGAACAAAGGGGATCCCAGAGAAGCATTTACAACCATTTGTGCCATAATTGCACAAGCTGTTTGTAAATCATTTCAGTGAGAAACCTAAAATTGTGAAAAAAAATTTTTAATTTGATCGCATTTGGCGGTGAAATGGTAGCATGAAATATACCAAAATAGGCCTAGATCAATACTTGGGGTTGTCTACTACACTACACTAAAGCTAAAATTAACCCTACAAGCTCCCTAAAAGCTCCCTAATTAACCCCTTAACTGCTGGGCATAATAAACGTGTGGTGCGCAGTGGCATTTAGCGGCCTTCTAATTACCAAAAAGCAAAGCCAAAGCCATATATGTCTGCTATTTCTGAACAAAAGGGATCCCAGAGAAGAATTTACAACCATTTATGCCATAATTGCACAAGCTGTTTGTAAATAATTTCAGTGAGAAACCGAAAGTTTGTGAAAAAATTTGTGAAAAAGTGAACTATTTTTTTTATTTGATCGCATTTGGCGGTGAAATGGTGGTATGAAATATACCAAAATTGGCCTAGATCAATACTTTGGGATGTCTACTAAAAAAAATATATACATGTCAAGGTATATTTAGGGATTCCTGACAGATATCAGTGTCCCAATGTAACTAGCGCTAATTTTGAAAAAAAGTGGTTTGGAAATAGCAAAGTGCTACTTGTACTTATTGCCCTATAACTTGCAAAAAAAACAAAGAACATGTAAACATTGGGTATTTCTAAACTCAGGACAAAATTTAGAAACTATTTAGCATGGGTGTTTTTTGGTGGTTGTAGATATGTAACAGATTTTGGGGGTCAAAGTTAGAAAAAGTGTGTTTTTTTCAATTTTTCCTCAGATTTTATATTTTTTTTTATAGTAAATTATAACATATGATGAAAATAATGGTATCTTTAGAAAGTCCATTTAATGGCGAGAAAAACGATATATAATATGTGTGGGTACGGTAAATGAGTAAGAGGAAAATTACAGCTAAACACAAACACAGCAAAAATTTAAAAATAGCCTTGGTCCCAAACGGACAGAAAATGGAAAAGTGTTGTGGTCATTAAGGGGTTAAATAAAGTGTTATGCTGTGTATTTACTGTACATTGTTCACATTCCTATGTTCTGCACATAGCAGAATATGTTCTATGTATTTCTAAATAGGTATTCCTATATATATATTTCTAAATCTATACATAATCATATATAGGTATATGCAGAACATTGGAATGTGAAATAGTCATATTGTCATATCGGGTTAGCGCACATGAGAATATGTGATCGGGTTTGCCAGAGAGTGGGGTGTTAGGTTTTTTTTCTCCATTGACTCCTATGGGGGAATAGGTTATCTCACGCATGATATTGTAAGCTTGGCTTTTTGCGCGCGTCTGATTAGCACGAGTGAGATAACTTTTTACTTTCAACTCGTACCAGCGCAACCGACGTGTGCAAAAATAGCACTCCACTCGAAATCTAGCCCTAAATGTATTAGTATAGCAACATCTTGCCTCTGAACAAAATTATCTAAATTAAAAGTGACAGGAAAGTCAAAACTACATTTTTACGATTCAGAACAGAACATTCAATTTTAAACACATTTCCAATTTACTTTTATTATCTAATTTGCTCTTGGTATCCTTTGTTAAAAAGTATACTTAGGCTCATGCACCACCGGGAGCTAGCTGCCGATTGGTGGCTGCACATATATGCATCTTGTCATTGTCTCACCTGATGTAGCTCACAGTAGTGCATTGCTGCTCTTTAAAAAAATATATAGCTAGAGAATAAAGCACATTTGTAATAGAAGTAAATGGGAAAGTTGTTTAATAATGCGGCTGTATCTGAATCATGCAAGAAACAAATGTAGGTTGCATCATGTCCCTTTAATAATCCTCTAAAAGCCTGGCAAATAGTGCAACTACTAATAGAGATGTCCCTTTAATAATCCTCTAGAAGCCTGGCAAATAATAAAGAGACGTCGCTGAGCTAATATTTACACATTCGTTATTATAAATACATCTTTATACGGCTCCTAGAGACAGCTGACGTGTCCTACAATGTGCACAAGGGCAGATGCTTTAAAGGGAAATCTGATATCTTCATAGAGATTAAAGCGCGGCACCAATGTACATTTGTCACAGGTAGATGAACAAGATCAAATGACATTATGGGACAAACAAAGCTCTTCACGCTAAGGTGAAATGTCAGAAATTATAGGTTTGCATTTAATATAAAAGTGCAGCTAAAAAGAACAGAGTGTTTAGTTAGAAAATTGCCATGTAAATGACTTTATCCAACCTAAATACAGTGTTAGCAAAGCTCCTAATAATGACAGGCAGTATTTGGGACCAGGAAGTTAGCCAAGTCAGGGAGATCATGATTGGATTTGCAGCAGCCCAGGAAGAAATGCTGGAGGGACAGAGTATCTAAACCATAATTATACTGCAAAGTGTGGGAGTTCTGTGACAAAAATGTGCAGCATCTAAATGGTGCTGCTACAAATTCAAAGGGGCAAAATGAAAATGGTCTAATATGTACTTTAGTATTGCATGTTGTGTGCACATAACTGTGTGTGTAACTGCTGCAAAGGGATTAGATACATAGTTAAAGTCAGCACCAGAATAACAACGCCCTACTGGGAGCTAGCCAAGTACATCTGGTGAACCAATGACAAGAGGCATATATGTGCATCCAACAATAACCAGCTACTAGCATTGCAGCTCCTGAGCCTACTTAGGCATGCTTTTCAACAAAGATACCAGAAGAACAAAGCCTATATCATAATAGAAGTAAATTGGAAAGTTGTTTAAAGTTACACTAGATCTGAATCATACAAGTTTAATTAATACATTACTGTCCCTTTAAGTAAAAACAAATTTTACAGTAATCTCTCTGTTTAAAATATATCTTGAGTTTCATGATGCAATTGTGTAATTCTCAGTTCAGCTAACTGTCAAGTCTGCTTGTGCAGGTAACAACTAGCCATGTGCCACTCTAGACAAATGCCGAAAATGGCTGTGTGCTGTGGCCCCTGTGTCTTGTTGGCACCAGACAAATTTGTACAAAATACAACACACGAACATCTATGCAAATCCAGATATTTGCTGCACTTTTGTACAAATATATAATGAATGAAGAATTGCACAACCCTAGTAACTAAACGGTAGTTTGTGCTTTAGGAGGAAGGGACATGAAACCCAATTGTTTCTTTCAGATAGGATCTAAACAAGATATAAAGAAGAGCGGTTCATAGTGCAGTTTATTAAAGGGACATGAAACCCACATTTTTTATTTCATGATTTAGAAAGAGAATGCTATTTTAAACATCTTTCTAATTTACTTCTATTATCTAATATGTTTTATTCTCTTGATATTCTTTGCTGAAAAGCATATCTAGATATGATCAGTAGCTGCTGATTGGTTGCTGCACATAGAAGCCTTGTGTGATTGGCTCACCATGTGCATTGCTTTTTCTTCAACTAAGGATATCTAAAAAATGAAGCAAAATAAATAATAGAAGTAAATTGTAATGTTGTTTAAATTTCTATTCTCTATCTGAATCATGAAAGAAAGATTTTGGGTTTAGTGACCCTTTAAAGATAAATTTTCAGTAAAATCAGGGGTCTGACAAATGGCTACTCACAAGGCTGTGTGCACTGAATAAAGTGCAATATGCCCAGGCTGGGCTTTGCAGTCTCCAGCTGACTGATACAGGCAATGGCCTCTAGTTATCAAGCCGTCAACCGCAAATACGCTTGAATTCGGCAGCGTATTTCTGGCGAGGCTGATTCGTCGTAGTTATCAAGCCCTACTGCCCGGCAAAAGTAGAATATAGTGACATAACCTACGATTCACCGGATCGTCACTACAGATGTTCAGAACGCAAGTTCGGCACAATCTGACTACTTTTGGTAGTTATCAAACTACTAGCAGGTACGCTCGCCACTATTCCGGGCCAGCGTACCTGGCGGCGGATCCCATAGGAATCAATATTGCTGAGCGATATCCCATTGATTCCTATGGGAGATGTCTGCACCTAACACTCTAACATGTACCCCGAGTCTAAACACCCCTAATCTGCCCCCACTACACCGCCGCAACGAAATAAATTTATTACCCCCTAAACCGCCGCTCCCGCAACTATAATAAACATGTTAACCCCTAAACCGCCACTCCCGGACCCAGCCGCAACTATAATAAACATCTTAACCCCTAAACCGCCGCTCCCGGACCCCGCTGCCACCTACATTATACATATTAACCCCTAATCTGCCGCCCCCTATACCGCCGCCACCTACATAAACTTATAAACCCCTATCCTGCGGATCCTGGACCCCGCCGGGACTAAATAAATTGTTTAACCCCTAAACCGCCGCTCCCGGACCCTGCCGCCACCTATATTAAAGTTATTAACCCCTATCCTGCCCCCCCATACCACCGCCACCTATATAAATATTATTAACCCCTAAACTTAAGTCTAACCCTAACCCCCCCAACTTAAATATTATTTAAATAAATCTAAATAATATTACTTGTATTAACTAAATGAATCCTATTTAAAACTAAATACTTACCTGTAAAATAAACCCTAAGATAGCTACAATATAACTAATAATTACATTGTAGCTATTTTAGGATTTTTTTTTATTTTAAAGGCAACTTTGTATTTATTTAACTAGGTACAATAGCTATTAAATAGTTAATAACTATTTAATAGCTACCTAGCTAAAATACTTACAAAATTACCTGTAAAATAAATCCTAACCTAAGTTACAATTAAACCTAACACTACACTATCATTAAATAAATTAAATAAATTACCTACAATTACCTAAAATTAAATTAACTAAACTATAGTACAAAAAAAACACTAAATTACAGAAAATAAAAAAGAATTACAAGAAGTTTAAACTAATTACACCTAATCTAAGCCCCCTAATAAAATAATAAAGCCCCCAAAATAAAAAAATGCCCTACCCTATTCTAAATTACAAAGTAACCAGCTCTTTTTGCGGGGCATTGCCCCAAAGTAATCAGCTCTTTTACCTGTAAAAAAAAAAAAAATACAACCCCCCCAACATTAAAACCCACCACCCACACACCCCTACTCTAACCCACCCAAACCCCCCTTAAAAAAACCTAACACTAACCCCCTGAAGATCACCCTACCTGGAGCCGTCTTCACCCAACCGGGCCGAAATCTTCATCCAAGTGGCGCAGAAGAGGTCCTTCATTCGGTAGAAGTCTTCATCCAGGCGGCGTCTTCAATCTTCATCCATCCAGAGCGGAGCCATCTTCAAAGGAGCCGACGCAGAGCCATCCTCTTCCTACCTTAATTCCGATTGGCTGATAGGATTCTATCAGCCAATCGGAATTAAGGTAGGAAAAATCTGATTGAATCAGCCAATCGGATTGAACTTCAATTTGATGTCATCTTGAATGACATCCCTTAAAGCAGTGTTTTTCAACCAGTGTGCCGTGGCACACTAGTGTGCCGTGAGAGATCCTCAGGTGTGCCGCGGCAGACTGACAACAGTGTGACATATTTTTTAAATTTTGCTTGTTTTTTTATTCTGGGACGTTTTTTTTTTTTATTTTGAGTGAGATGATGACTGAGGGTAACAGCGCAGTGGCAGCTCACTCCCCCAACCCGTGTTCACACTTGGAAGGAACCCCCACCCACCACAACACGTGTCTAGCACCGGCTCTACACGCCGCAACACTTCAATATCCCATGCATGCTGGCGCAGCTTTGCTCCTCCTCCAGAACAGTTCCAGCCAGCGGGGGTGTCTCTCTTTCAAATTTTGAAATATTGGGAGGTATGTGACAGGCTCATCAGGCATCATTTACAGTGTGTGTGTGTGTGTATGTATATATATATATATATATATATATATATATATACATACACACACACACACACACACACACACACACACACACACACACACACTGTATTAGGCTACAATGTGTGATTTTGTAAAATATTGGGGATGGTGGTGTGCCGCAGGATTTTTTAATGTAAACAGTGTGCCACGGCAAAAAAAAAAGGTTGAAAATCACTGCCTTAAAGGAACCTTCATTCATCGTTCAGTCGTCAGTTGAAGAGGATGGCTCCGCGTCGGCTCCTTTGAAGATGGCTCCGCTCCACTCCGGATGGATGAAGTTTGAAGACGCCGCCTGGATGAAGACTTCTGCTGGATGGAGGACCTCCTCTGCGCACCTTGGATGAAGATTTCGGCCCGGTTGAGTGAAGATGGCTCCAGGTAGGGTGATCTTCAGGGGGTTAGTGTTAGGTTTTTTTAAGGGGGGTTTGGGTGGGTTAGAGTAGGGGTATGTGGGTGGTGGGTTTTAATGTTGGGGGGGTTGTATTTTTTTTTTTTACAGGTAAAAGAGCTGATTACTTTGGGGCAATGCCCCGCAAAAAAGAGCTGGTTACTTTGTAATTTAGAATAGGGTAGGGCATTTTTTTAATTTTGGGGGGCTTTATTATTTTATTAGACGGCTTAGATTAGGTGTAATTAGTTTAAACTTCTTGTAATTCTTTTTTATTTTCTGTAATTTAGTGTTTGTTTTTTTGTACTATAGTTTAGTTTATTTAATTTAATTTTAGGTAATTGTAGGTAATTTATTTAATGATAGTGTAGTGTTAGGTTTAATTGTAACTTAGGTTAGAATTTATTTTACAGGTAATTTTGTAAGTATTTTAACTAGGTAGCTATTAAATAGTTAATAACTATTTAATAACTATTGTACCTGGTTAAAATAAATACAAAGTTGCCTGTAAAATAAAAATAAATCCTAAAATAGCTACAATATAATTATTAGTTATATTGTAGCTATCTTAGGGTTTATTTTACAGGTAAGTATTTATTTTTAAATAGGAATAATTTAGTTAATAATAGTAAGTTTTATTTAGATTTATTAAAATAATATTAAAGTTAGGGGGGTGTTAGTGTTAGACTTAGGTTTAGAGGTTAATAAGTTTAATATAGGTGGCGGCGGGGTCCGGGAGCAGTGGTTTAGGGGTTAAACATTTAATTTAGTTGCGGCGGGGTCCGGGAGCTGCGGTTTAGGGGTTAATGAGTTTAATGTAGGTTGTGGCAGTGTAGTGGGGGGCAGGATAGGGGTTAATAACTTTAATATAGGTGGCGGTGGCCTCCGGGTGCGGCGGTTTAGGGGTTAAACAATTTATTTAGTTGCGGCGGGGTCCAAGATCCACAGGATAGGGGTTAATAACTTGAATATAGGTGGTGGCGGTGTAGTGGGGGCAGGATAGGGGTTAATAGGTATGATGTAGGTGGCGGCGGGGTCCGGGAGTGGCGGTTTAGGGGTTAATACATTTATTATAGTTGCGGCGGGGTCCAGGAGCGGCGGTTTAGGGGGTAATAGCTTTATTTAGGTGCGGGGGGCTTCGAGAGCGGCGGTTTAGGAGGTAAAACAGTATAGTTAGTGTGGGTGCTTAGTGACAGGCTATCAAAAAAGCTGCGAAGAAGCCGATGAGCAGCGAGATCGATTACTGTCAGTTAACAACAGTCTGCTGCTCATCGCTCCGTACTTGGTGCGCGGCTTCTTGACAGATTTTTTGATAACTGGCGAACGTATTCAGGTCCGCGATGGTAGGCGAGATTAGGCGAGCGTATTGGGCCGGCGAATGCAGGTAAGTAGACTGCTTCATAACTAGAGGCCAATGTCTGCCTCAGATGGCAGTGGGTGGATTCTGGATGTGGTGGCCTTTAATACATAAAAGACACAAAGCTTCTCCTCGTGCAGGTAAAACTAACGACAAGAAGTGAAATGAGTACTCACATTTTAATTTGCACAGTGGATTTGTGCAAATAAGGCAGACTGGGTGTTACAGACACCAGCTGTCTGAATTAGGTCTCCCTGATGAAACAGCTAGCCAGCTCAGAAACGCATTGTATGCTTTATATATGTTTTTAAAATAAATTTGTGATTTTAAGTAGTCTGCACTTGTACTACTTTTTCCATTTTTTGGAGCAGTTTATTCTATTTTTCAATCACTTGGAAGAACAGTCCAGTGAGACCTAATTCAGACAGCTGGTGTCTAACACCCAGCCTGCCTTATTTGCACAAATCCACTGTGCAATCTGAAATGTGAGTACTCATTTCAATACTTTCCTGGAAGCATCTTGTTGTTAGTTTTACCTGCACGAGGAGAAGCTTTGTGTCTTATGTTAAAAAGCCACCACATCCAGAATCCACCCACTGCCATCTGAGGGCGGCATTGCCTGTATCAGTCACTGGAGACTGCAAAGCCCAGCCTGGGCATATTGCACCGGAATAGTGGCGAGAGTACCTGCTAGTAGTTTGATAACTACCAAAAGTAGTCAGATTGTGCCGAACTTGCGTTCGGAACATCTGTAGTGACGTAACCATTGATCTGTATCGGACTGAGTCCGGCGAATCGTAGGTTATGTCACTATATTCTACTTTTGCCGGGCAGTAGGGTTTGATAACTACGACGAATCAGCCTCGCCAGAAATACGCTGCCGAATTCAAGCGTATTTGCGGTTGACGGCTTGATAACTAGAGGCCATTGCCTGTATCAGTCAGCTGGAGACTGCAAAGCCCAGCCTGGGCATATTGCACTTTATTCAGTGCACACATCCTTGTGAGTAGCCATTTGTCAGACCCCTGATTTTACTGAAAATTTATCTTAGATAAACTGCACTATCAGGCGCTCTTCTTTATATCTTTTTTAGATCCTTTTTGCTAGCCCAATCCGCCAGAAGAAGAGCCGACTCAATAACTTTATATCACAGTTTTTATTGAACTTTTTTTTGTTTTCTTGAATCACTGATTGATTTTTACCATTTATTTCACAATATAATTGCACTTTTTTTTTATTATTTCACAAATATGTATATTATATAGTGATATCCTATTATTTAGGTATACACTAAGATTGAATACACTAAGTGCAGCACATTGAACACATTATTTATATATTCATTTAAAGGAGAACACACAATTAAAACCCAAGTTTCAATAAAAAATATTTTCATATTTAAAAAAAATGTTCACTTATTTACACAAATCAGTTATACTTGCGCCCTCTGCAGACTTCTTAGGCAGAGGAATTTGCATTATATATGATTCAGATAGAGCATGCAATTTTAAGCAACTTTCTAATTGACTCCGATTATCAATTTTACTTCATTCTCTTGCAATCTTTATTAAAGCAGGGATATAAGCTTAGGAGCCGGCCCATTTTTGGTTCAGAAACCTGGATATCGCTTGCTTATTGGTGGCTACATTTATCCATCAATAAGCAAGCATCACCCAGGTTCTCAACCAAAAATGGGCCTAGGCTTTACATTCCTGCTTTTCAACTAAAGATAGCAAGACAACAAATTAAAATTGACAATAGGAGTCAATTAGAAAGTTGCTTAAAATTGTTGCTCTATCTGAATCATGAAAGAAAATATTTGGGTTCAGTGTCCATTTAAGCATAAAAAACAAAAACAAAATATTCCAAATGCAGCAATAAAATTACTTGAAATTCCCTTAGAATCAGCAGTATACATAAGGGGGGAAAAAATCCTTATATCCCCATGTTTATTATGCAAAGAGCTCTCAAGGCAGAAGCTTAAACCGTAAGAAGGATTGGTATAAATATCAGTGATTGCGCGCATAAGCTCTTGTAGTAAAGCTGCAGGGAAGTTGTATATGGCATTTACTGCTGACTGTAAATACTCCATAGAAAACATCTAAACTATCTACTGTGATCAACCCCATTATTAGATAATATTTTAAAAGGGACATTCTAGACAAATGTAAAATGCACCATGTGATGAATGCCTAGTAATGTTAATCAGCCTCTCTAGTGATACAAACGGACATACTTTAGTTTGTTAGAGCACGTCATTTTAGCAATAGCAACACTGCACGTCTATGTATGTAACCCCTTGTAAAGGGCTTAAACACACAGCTAAAGTACCAGGTAGGAGCTGCAGAGAACTGGAATTATCAGTGACCCAATAAGCAGTGGGTTCTCTGTGACTCACAAGCAGTACTTTATATTTCTTTTATTTTCTTAATCTATTTCACTTACATTATAACATTTTGATAGCACCAACTGTATTAGACTTTTTAACTGATTTTTACCATTTTTGCTAAGTATTTCCCTGTTTTGTTCCAAAATTTCCCAAAATTAATCATTAGATCATGTCGTATTTTTTTTACTAGAACTTTGCAATATACTTTCATTGTTTAGTTGCCCCCTTTTCATGTAGTTTGGCTCTCAAAATTGAGTATTTTTCTAATTAACAGAACTTGAAAATGCAGCTGCTGACTTGTGTATGCTCAATTAGGTTTGTAGGTTCATTCACCGGATGTATGGGTAGTGGGTTACATCAGATTAAGCTGAGCAGAAGAAAATAAAAAAACTAATACATACATTTTTTGTTAAACAAAACACAGCACAAAATGGCCACCAAAATAAATCAAGTCTAGAAGTTTTTTTAGGGTTTTTTTTAATAATGAGAGATTATAATTCAGTAATTATTTGCTCTAACATGTTAGAACATTTAGATTTTGCATTACTGGCCCTAGATATATATGGATTTGATGACATTCTTGCACTTGTTTTGGGTAGAACAACAATTTCTGAACGTCCAACGTTTTTATCAGTGTGTTTTCCAATAATTACAATCCTAAAAAAAAATGTCTGCTGATAATACCTCTGACGCTTGAAATCAATACCTCCCAAAAAACAACACAAAAGGATTAATCTCGTGATTTCGTAATTGTAAATCGAAATGTGCACAACTCATGACAAACAAAATGGAAGCTTTGCAGGTTTGGCTATTACATCATAGGTTAAAGGGCCTTTATGTTGACTGATCCCTGTTATAGGGTGTGGGGATGCTAATAGACATGTATTTGTTTAATTCATTGGAAAACAAAGGCCGAATATGGCCGCTGACTGCAGCATTCGTCTCTTTGCGCAGCCGACTTTTTTCTTGTGAAATTGCAACACACTGTTGGAAGATCATATCAGACTAATCTAATGGATTTATTTGATCATGTAACTAAATTAATAGACCAGGGAGGAGCCGTTGACGTAGTGTATCTAGACTTTAGCAAAGCATTTGACACTGTCCCATACAACAAACTTATTCACAAAATATTTTGCATTGGAGTAGATGCTAAGATTGTTAAGTGGGTAGAATATTGGCTTAAAGAGATGGTAAATCCAAGCATTTAACAAACGCTAGGATTTACCAGCACTGAAAATCAAGGGGAGTTTAAGTGATCAGATCTAAAAAAAATGGTGCTAAACTAACACTTTCTGTGCTGTTGCATGGCACCAAACTCAGCAACTCCATCCGTCCACGGCTCATCTGTCTTCAACCAATGAGGTGCCGCTTGCACCACTGAACCAATAGCCGTGCGTGCATACAGAGGTTCAGAGGTGCAAACGTCACCTCATTGAAGGAGACTGATGTGTCGTGGGCGGCCGGAGCTTCTGGGTTTAGCGCTGTGCAACGGCACAGAAAGGGTGAGTTTAGCACCCTTTTTTTTTTAGATCTGATCACTTAATCTCCCCTTGATTTTTAGTGATGGTAAATCCTAGCATTTGTTAAACATTTGGATTTTCCATCAGTTTAAGGATAGAAGGCAAAGAGTTTTTAATTAATGGAGTACATTCAAATGAGGGGTCAGTTACTAGTGGTGTTCCCCAAGGGTCAGTTCTTGGGCCTGTTTTGTTTAACATATTCATCGGTGATATTGGAGGAGGGCTCCAGGGGAAGGTTTGCTTGTTTGCTGGTAATACAAAACTTTGTTACAGAGTTTATGTGTTAAGAAAGGTGGATCAAATGAGCAGTGATATTAAAAAAACTGAAGGACTGGAATCTAAAATGTAATATTACGAAGAGCAAAATTATGCATATAGTACCCAAAAACTCTAAGGCTGATTATAATCTCAATGATACATTACTAAAGGGACACTGTACCCAAAAAAAATTATTTCGTGATTCAGAATGAGCATGAAATTTTAAGCAACTTTCTAATTTACTCCTATTATCAAATTTTCTTCATTCTCTTGGTATCTTTATTTGAAATGCAAGAATGTAAGTTTAGATGCCGGCCCATTTTTGGTGAACAACCTGGGTTGTCCTTGCTGATTGGTGGATAAATTCATCCACCAATAAAAAAGTGCTGTCCAGAGTACTGAAACCAAAAAAAAGCTTAGATGCCTTCTTTTTCAAATAATGTTAGCAAGAGAACGAAGAAAAATTGATAATAGGAGTAAATTAGAAAGTTGCTTAACATTGCATGCTCTTTCTGAATTACAAAAGAAAAAATTTGGGTACAGTGTCCCTTAACTGTAACTAAAGAGGATTATTAAAATGTGGTACACAATGCAGCAGTAAGGCCAGTAGAATACTTGGTTGCATTGGGAGAGGTATTAGTAGCAGAAATAACAAGGCTCTTATGCCGCTTTACAGATCCCTAGTTAGGCCACATCGGAATATTGTGTACAGTTCTGGAGACCATATCTCAAGAAGCATATAAATAAATAGAAACTGTCCAAAGGAGGACTACTAAATGGTACATGGCGGAGAGTAATTCCAGTGTGTTCTGCTGATGCTCATAACCATTGTTCCATTAAAAAACTTATGGGGCACTTCATCAAGTCCTTTTAGCTGGTAAATTCCAAATGGTCCATGTCAATGTGTTGTTCAGTATCATGAATTTGGATTGTGATCATAAAAACAGGACTGGCAAAAGGTTAAGAAAAAGGCCATGTCTCACCAAAACAATAATGAAAAAAGAGCTGCAAATAAACAAAGACAATTGTGATTGTGTTGACATTAAAAGCGACTTATCAATATGAGAGTGGCAGTCACAGAACCCCAATCACTGCCTGTTTCCTGAACAGAAGCTACCAAGCTTGCCGTTCCCCAGCTGGACTTTACCTATGATTTTCTCCCTGCAAGCAGCGGGTCATTTTTACATTAAAATTTCACAAATAGACTTGAAAGCATAAAATATCACATTTACCCTCTTTATTAAAGATTATCAGAATACTCTTTGTTGGCAAAAATAAGAGGATATTGAATTTCTATTCAATGCTGCTTCTTGCGTCACGCTCTAATTAAGACACATATTGTGGTGTCTAAATATATCAATATCCATTGCCCTGACCACAGGTTGTCTGTATCATGCTAATGTACACTAGATAGATTACATCACTGCACTTAAACGCACAGAAATAAAGAGATACACAGAGATGCTAAACTACAAATAGACTTACTGTGCTGCATGTATATATTAATAAAAGGAAAAATCAATCCCTGAAAAAGCCCTTCCCCTATGCAGGTACAGTTTTATATAGTGTGTTAGTATATTTAATTGCTTATAACAAATCTACATGTCACAAATAAAATTAATTAATAGAACAAGGACAAAGACAAATTAAAAATACTGTATAATGCGGTTTAAAGAGACAAACAACTCACACAAACATTATATCTGAATTGCAAGTTTATTTTTCTATGTATATTTGTTAAAATTACGACATTTTTTATTTTAAAATAAATAAACCCCTTTTAGCCCCTTCCTCTGTTACCTTTGGTCCTTAGGTCAGTAAGAGGCTAATTATTGGTATATGTTTTTTGGCACAGCGGGTCAGCAGGTGACTACTTGTGACCTGCAGCTATTTGGCCCCTACATGGTGTTCTGACAATTTGGTTGAGAGTCAGTGCTCTAGCTAGACAAACGCTAGAACATTGATGGTGAATCTTGGCACTCCAGATATTTGAGAACTACATTTCCCATGATGCTCAACTGGACTACAGAGGGCCTAAGCATCATGGGAAATGTTCTGAAACATCTGGAGTGCCAAGGTTCACCATCAATGCGCTAGAAGCTTAGGAAAAATTGTATATAAAGACAGTGATCTCCCCAGGACCTCTGTTTGATATTGCTGACAAACTGGCTAAAATTTAAAGGGTCAGAATAGTTAACCCCTTAATGACCGTGACATACAAGGGTTTTCTTAATCGCGCCATTATAACCCTCCCTTCTTGTCACTCGCTATTAATTGCACAATTCCCAGGTTACATAAGCTGGTCTTTAAAGGGTTAAAAATGACATGCTCTAATTCGTTAGAGCATGTAATTTTAAGACTATGAACCCTACACTGCTGTGTGTTTAACCCCTGCTCAGAACCCATGGAACACTGCTAGTCCAGAAAGTAACACACTGCAGATCCAATCAGATGTGCTAGTATGGACCTTTAAGCCAATATAAAGCAAAAATTAGCTAATATTGTTTTTTAATGTCCGTTGCACATTATCATTAAAGTGAAGGTCAAGTCCGGCACTCTAGTTAACCGTATTATATTTAACATTAGAAAAACATAATTTATGCTTACCTGATAAATTTATTTCTCTTGTAGTGTATCCAGTCCACGGATCATCCATTACTTGTGGGATATTCTCCTTCCCCAACAGGAAGTTGCAAGAGGATCACCCACAGCAGAGCTGCTATATAGCTCCTCCCCTAACTGCCATATCCAGTCATTTGACCGAAACAAGCCGAGAAAGGAGAAACCATAGGGTACAGTGGTGACTGAAGTTTAATTAAAATTTAGACCTGCCTTAAAAAGGACAGGGCGGGCCGTGGACTGGATACACTACAAGAGAAATAAATTTATCAGGTAAGCATAAATTATGTTTTCTCTTGTTAAGTGTATCCAGTCCACGGATCATCCATTACTTGTGGGATACCAATACCAAAGCTTAAGTACACGGATGATGGGAGGGACAAGGCAGGAACTTAAACGGAAGGAACCACTGCCTGTGGAACCTTTCTCCCAAAAACAGCCTCCGAAGAAGCAAAAGTATCAAATTTGTAAAATTTTGAAAAGGTATGAAGCGAAGACCAAGTCGCAGCCTTGCAAATCTGTTCAACAGAGGCCTCATTTTTAAAGGCCCAGGTAGAAGCCACAGCTCTAGTAGAATGAGCTGTAATTCTTTCAGGGGGCTGCTGTCCAGCAGTCTCATATGCTAAACGGATTATACTCCGAAGCCAAAAAGAAAGAGAGGTTGCAGAGGCCTTTTGACCTCTCCTCTGTCCAGAGTAAATAACAAACAGGTGAGATGTTTGGTGAAAATCTTTAGTAGCCTGCAAGTAAAAACTTCAATGCACGGACTACGTCTAGATTATGCAAAAGACGTTCCTTCTTTGAAGAAGGATTAGGGCATAATGATGGAACAACAATCTCTTGATTGATATTCTTGTTAGAAACCACCTTAGGTAAAAACCCAGGTTTTGTACGCATAACTACTTTATCTGAATGAAAGATCAGATAAGGAGAATCACAATGTAAGGCAGATAACTCCGAGACTCTTCGAGCTGAGGAAATAGCCATCAGAAAAAGAACTTTCCATGATAGAAGTTTAATATCAATAGAATGAAGGGGTTCAAACGGAACCCCTTGAAGAACTTTAAGAACCAAGTTTAAGCTCCATGGGGGAGCAACAGGTTTAAACACAGGCTTAATTCTAACTAAAACCTGACAAAATGCCTGAACGTCTGGAACTTCTGCCAGATGCTTGTGTAAAAGAATAGACAGAGCAGAAATCTGTCCCTTTAAAGAACTAGATGATAGTCCTTTGTCCAAACCCTCTTGGAGGAAGGACAATATCCTAGGAATCCTAATCCTACTCCATGAGTAATTCTTGGATTCACACCAATGAAGATATTTACGCCAAATCTTGTGGTAAATTTTCCTGGTGACAGGCTTTCGTGCCTGTATTAAGGTATCAATTACTGACTCGGAGAAGCCACGCTTTGATAGGATCAAGCGTTCAATCTCCATGCAGTCAGTCTCAGAGAAAGTAGATTCGGATGATTGAAAGGACCTTGTATTAGAAGGTCTTGTCTCAGAGGCAGAGTCCATGGTGGAAAGGATGACATGTCCACTAGGTCTGCATACCAGGTCCTGTGTGGCCACGCAGGCGCTATCAATATCACCGATGCTCTCTCCTGTTTGATTTTGGCAATTAGACGAGGGAGCAGAGGAAATGGTAGAAACACAAAGGCCAGGTTGAAGAACCAAGGCGCTGCTAGTGCATCTATCAGTGCCGCTTCTGGGTCCCTGGACCTGGATCCGTAACAAGGGAGCTTGGCGTTCTGGCGAGACGCCATGAGATCCAGTTCTGGTTTGCCCCAACGGAGAACCAATTGAGCAAACGCCTCCGGATGGAGTTCCCACTCCCCCGGATGAAAAGTCTGACGACTTAGAAAATCCGCCTCCCAGTTCTCTACTCCTGGGATATGGATCACTGATAGGTGGCAAGAGTGAGTCTCTGTCCAGCGAATTATCTTGGAGACTTCTGATATCGCTAGGGAACTCCTGGTTCCCCCTTGATGGATGATGTAAACCACAGTCGTGATGTTGTCCGACTGAAATCTGATGAACCTCAGTGTTGCTAACTGAGGCCAAACTAGAAGAGCATTGAATATTGCTCTTAACTCCAGAATATTTATTGGGAGGAGTTTCTCCTCCTGAGTCCATGAACCCTGAGCCTTCAGGGGAGTTCCAAACTGCATCCCAACCTAGAAGGCTGGCGTCTGTTGTTACAATGGTCCAATCTGGCCTGCAAAAGGTCATAATTTGGACAGATGGACCCGAGATAACCACCAGAGAAGAGAATCTCTGGTTTCCTGATCCAGATTTAGTAGAGGGGACAAATCTGTGTAATCCCCATTCCACTGACTGAGCATGCATAATTGCAGCGGTCTAAGATGCAGGCGCGCAAATGGCACTATGTTCATCGCCGCTACCATTAAGCCGATTACTTCCATGCACTGAGCCACCGTGGGGCGTGGAATGGAGTGAAGAACACGGCAAGCATTTAGAAGTTTTGATAACCTGGACTCCGTCAGGTAAATTTTCATTTCTATAGAATCTATCAGAGTCCCTAGGAAGGAAACCTTTGTGAGAGGAGATAGAGAACTCTTTTTTTCGTTCACTTTTCACCCATGCGACCTCAGAAATGCCAGAACTATCTCTGTATGAGACTTGGCAATTTGAAAGCTTGACGCCTGTATCAGGATGTCGTCTAGGTAAGGAGCCACCGCTATGCCTCGCGGTCTTAGAACCGCCAGAAGTGAGCCCAGAACCTTGGGGCTGTAGCCAACCTGAATGGAAGAGCTACAAACTGGTAATGCCTGTCTAGAAAGGCAAACCTCAGGAACCGATGAAGATTCTTGTGGATCGGAATGTGAAGGTAGGCATCCTTTAAGTCCACTGTGGTCATGTACTGACCCTCTTGGATCATGGGTAAAATGGTTCGAATAGTTTCCATCTTGAATGATGGAACTCTGAGGAATTTGTTTAGGATCTTTAGATCCAAAATTGGTCTGAAGGTTCCCTCTTTTTTGGGAACCACAAACAGATTTGAATAAAACCCCTGTCCTTGTTCCGTCCGCGGAACTGGATGGATCACTCCCATTACAAGGAGGTCTTGCACGCAGCTTAGGAATGCCTCTTTCTTTATCTGGTTTGCAGATAATCTTGAAAGGTGAAATCTCCCTTGTGGGGGAGAAGCTTTGAAGTCCAGAAGATATCCCTGAGATATGATCTCCAATGCCCAGGGATCCTGAACATCTCTTGCCCACGCCTGGGCGAAGAGAGAGAGTCTGCCCCCTACTAGATCCGTTGTTGGATAGGGGGCCGCTCCTTCATGCTGTCTTGGAGGCAGCAGCAGGCTTTCTGGCCTGCTTGCCCTTGTTCCAGGACTGGGTAGGTTTCCAGGCCTGCTTAGATTGAGGAAAAGTTCCCTCTTGTTTTGAAGTAGAGGGAGCTGATCCTGCACCTGCCTTGAAATTTCGAAAGGCACGAAAATTAGACTGTTTGGCCCTTGATTTAGCCCTGTCCTGAGGAAGGGTATGACCCTTACCTCCAGTAATGTCAGCAATAATTTCTTTCAAACCAGGCCCGAATAAGGTCTGCCCCTTGAAAGGAATGTTAAGTAATTTAGACTTTGAAGTCACATCAGCTGACCAGGATTTAAGTCATAGCGCCCTACGCACCTGGATGGTGAATCCGGAATTCTTAGCCGTTAGTTTAGTCAAATGAACAATGGCATCAGAAACAAATGAGTTAGCTAGCTTAAGTGTTCTAAGCTTGTAAATAATTTCAGTCAATGGAGCTGTATGGATGGCCTCTTCCAGGGCCTCAAACCAGAACGCCGCCGCAGCAGTGACAGGCGCAATGCATGCAAGGGGCTGTAAAATAAAACCTTGTTGAATAAACATTTTCTTAAGGTAACCCTCTAATTTTTTATCCATTGGATCTGAAAAATCACAACTGTCCTCAACCGGGATAGTGGTACGCTTTGCTAAAGTAGAAACTGCTCCCTCCACCTTAGGGACTGTCTGCCATAAGTCCCGTGTAGTGGCATCTATTGGAAACATTTTTCTAAATATAGGAGGTGGGGAAAAGGGCACACCGGGTCTATCTCACTCCTTACTAATAATTTCTGTAAGCCTTTTAGGTATTGGAAAAAACATCAGTACTCACTGGCACTGCATAGTATTTATCCAGCCTACACAATTTCTCTGGCACTGCAATTGTGTCACAATCATTCAGAGCAGCTAATACCTCCCCAAGTAACACACGGAGGTTCTCAAGCTTAAATTTAAAATTAGAAATCTCTGAATCAGGTCTCCCCGATTCAAAGAAGTCACCCACAGACTGAAGCTCTCCGTCCTCAGGTTCTGCATATTGTGACGCAGTATCAGACATGGCTCTTACGCGCTCTGTATCTCGTCTAACCCCAGAGCTATCGCGCTTGCCTCTCAATTCAGGCAATCTGGCTAATACCTGTGACAGGGTATTATTCATGATTGCAGCCATGTCCTGCAAAGTAATCGCTATGGGCATCCCTGATGTACTTGGCGCCATATTAGCGTGCGTCCCTCGAGCGGGAGGTGAAGGGTCCGACACGTGGGGAGAGTTAGTCGGCATAACTTCCCCCTCGACAGACCCCTCTGGTGACAATTCTTTTATAGATAAAGACTGATCTTTACTGTTTAAGGTGAAATCAATACATTTAGTACACATTCTCCTATGGGGCTCCACAATGGCTTTTAAACATAATGAGCAAGTAGTTTCCTCTGTGTCAGACATGTTTGTACAGACTAGCAATGAGACTAGCAAGCTTGGAAAACACTTTAAACAAAGTTAACAAGCAATATAAAAAACGTTACTGTGCCTTTAAGAGAAACAAATTTTGGCAAAATTTGAAATAACAGTGAAAAAAGGCAGTTACACTAACAAAGTTTTTACAGTGTATGTAACAAGTAAGCAGAGCATTGCACCCATGATGATTAACCCCTTAATACAAAAAACAGATTAACAAAACGAAAAATATGTTTTTTAAACAGTCATAACAACTGCCACAGCTCCTACTTTTGAAGCCTTTTGAGCCCATCAGAGATGTCCTATAGCATGCAGGGGACTGCTGAGTGAAGCTGACTGTCACAGTTTGTAATTTTAACTGCACCAACTGTAACTTTTATACTATAACAGTGGAAAGCCTCAGGAAACTTTCTAGCAAAAATAAAGCCAGCCATGTGGAAAAAACTAGGCCCCAATAAGTTTTATCACCAAAGCATATATAAAAATGATTAAACATGCCAGCAAACATTTTATATTACACTTTTATAAGAGTATGTATCTCTGTTAATAAGCCTGATACCAGTCGCTATTAAATCACTGCATTTAGGCTTAACTTACATTAATCCGGTATCAGCAGCATTTTTCTAGCAAGTTCCATCCCTAGAAATATGTTTACTGCACATACCTTATTGCAGGAAAACCTGCACGCCATTCCCTCTCTGAAGTTACCTCACTCCTCAGAATATGTGAGAACGGCAATGGATCTTAGTTACTTCTGCTAAGATCATAGAAATCACAGGCAGATTCTTCTTCTAATGCTGCCTTTGATAAAACAGTACACTCCGGTACCATTTAAAAATAACAAACTTTTGATTGAAGTTAAGAAACTAACTATAATACACCACTCTCCTCTTACTACGTCCATCTTTGTTGAGAGTTGCAAGAGAATGACTGGATATGGCAGTTAGGGGAGGAGCTATATAGCAGCTCTGCTGTGGGTGATCCTCTTGCAACTTCCTGTTGGGGAAGGAGAATATCCCACAAGTAATGGATGATCCGTGGACTGGATACACTTAACAAGAGAAATATTATTATGTTCATTCATCAAAATCTTTATAATTATGCATTTAGTATGAATTTTCCTTTTACATTTACCTCCGTATTGCCGCAATTGTCCGCCCGACATGTTCCCTCTTTTGATTGACATATTTTCTCGATCTAACATCCAATTCCTTTACTTCCCCCGGGGCGTCCTGCCCCTTTTTACCCGCGTCATCATTCAATAGTGTGCATGCGTGTAACTGCCGGTGTCGTCATCGTCGTCATGCTCGTGCATGATTTGCGCATGCATATTAGCTTGTCTTTCTGCATTCGATACATTGAATCAGTCCGTACGGAGCAAGCGCAATTGAAGAAAGCACGTACAATTACACTGTTTTTTCATACTAAGCTTCAAAACTGGTAAGTATCGTTTCAACAGATGCCCCAAAAAGTGACTTTTCAAAAATAATTGAATAAATTTAAAGTGTAATAAGAAGTATTTATTGTGGCAATATTAGGAAATCAATTACTAACGATATATTTACGCTAGGTTTATATATATATATATATATATATATAAATAAATAAATAAATAATGTATATAACAGGATTTCTAAAGTAAGATACTGATTAATACTTTTCAAAATTCATATACCTAACAAAGACATTACTTATTTACATTTCTACTGATTATACCTATACTTTTATTTAAATATAAACACATAGATAAAGTGATTCTCCTCATATATATTGTTTTACTTTATCTGTTATTTTGAATTAAACATGTTTTGGGATGGCTACCACATATATAAAGTGTAAATATCAAGTCTTATATTACTTTATTTCAAATTTTCAAACTATCATTACTGATCCAATCGCTATTCACTCTGTTTTTTCAGATATATACAAATACATTATCTAACCGCATTTCTAAAGTAAGATACTGATTATTACTTTTACAATTTCATATACATAATAAATACATTCCTTATTTACATTTTGACCCGTATTAAATTGATTATAGCTATACTTGTTTTTACATATAAACACATAGATAAAGTGATGCACTTCTTATATATATTGTTTTACTTTATCTATTATTTTTAATTAAACTGGGTTTGGGATGGCTACCACATATATAAAGTATAAATATCAAGTCTTATATTAATTTATTTCATAATAACAAACTATCATTACTGTTCCAATCGCTATTTACGCTGTGTTTTTATATATATACAAAAACATTATATAACCGCATTTCTAAAGTAAGACACTGATTAATATTTTTTCTAAATTCATATACATAATAAATACATTACTTATTTACATTTTTACCGTATTAAATTGATTATATCTATACTTGTTTTTACATGTAAACACATAGATAAAGTGATGCACTTCTTATATATATTGTTGTACTTTATTTGTTATTTTGAATTAAAGATGGTTTAGGATGGCAACCACATATATAAAGTGTAAATATCAAGTCTTATATTAATTTATTCAAAAATATCAAACTATCATAACTGATCCAATCGCTATTTACGCTGTGTTTTTAGATAAATACAAATACATTATATAACCGGATTTAAAAAGTAAGATACTGATTAATACTTTTACAAATTTATATACATAATAAATACATTACTTATTTACATTTTTACCGTATTAAATTGATTATAGCTATACTTGTTTTTACATGTAAAGACATAGATAAAGTTATGCACTTCTTATATATATTGTTTTACTTTATTTGTTATTTTGGATTAAAGATGCTTTAGGATGGCAACCACATATATAAAGTGTAAATATCAAGTCTTATATTAATTTATTCCAAAATATAAAACTATCATAACTGATCCAATCGCTATTTACGCTGTGTTTTTAGATAAATACAAAAACATTATATAACAGGATTTAAAAAGTAAGATACCGATTAATACTTTTCGAAATTCATATACATAATAAATACATTACTTATTTACATTTTTACCGTATTAAATTGATTACAGCTATACTTTTTTTTACATGTAAACACATAGATAAAGTGATGCACTTCTTATATATATTGTTTTACTTTATCTGTTATTTTGAATTACACATGGTTTGGGATGGCTACCACATATATAAAGTGTAAATATCAAGTCGTATATTACTTTATTTCAAATTATCAAACTATCTTTTTATATCTTATACATTATACATTGCATACCCTATTTTGTAAATCAAAATTTATTTCTATCTATACTTTTCAGTATTACTGTTTTATTCTTTTCTTTTATGTGAGTATATCGTTCTTTAGCTTTAGAAGTCATACTATATCACTGTCTTATCTAATGAATTAATACATTTGTATGTATGAATGTTATCTATTTATGTCTAAATATAACTAAATTAGCAATCACTTTGTAGACTTTATTCATTAAATGTTATGATTTAAAATTTATATACTGCACACTATGTCTATTATTTTTGTACAGACTAAATCACCACCAACTTTATGCATTTTTTTTTTCAATCTTTATCAGTTAGAACATTACTTCTCAATCTAACATGAGTGATAAGATAATTAATTCACTTTAACATTACAATTGTATATTGCAATGTATTGATATTTATTAATATCGAAGTATCATTATCTATATTAATTAATCATATTGTTTATGCATTATATCTTTTCTCTAACTTCAAAATCATTAGTATGAAAAAGATTGTTTATATAAAAAGGAAGATAAACGAAATGTGACATGGATTAAAGTATCAATTATAAGCGTAACGTTATTATATACTTTCATTCAATATTATTAGCCAGAAAGTAATAAGAGAAACAACTTCTGCTAAAGCAATTTACTCTATTATGTTCCAAAGTATCGTTTCTACTTGACAATACTGTGAATACAATGTAACAACTAACGCTGCTAGGGACTGAACTTTTATACGCATGCGCGAATGCGGATATAATACGCATGCGCATATTGAGGCCGGTGTTGTGCACGAGCTTTGCAGTGACGCGGTCGTGTTGTTCTTACGATCGATATGTCATTAGATGAAAATAAGGAAGTGGAGCGGGGGAGGAGTAACGATAACAAAACACGGTATAATATATATATCTTTTATTATAATTACATATACTTTTTTTTTTTAAAAAGTTAGCGACTTTTATCTTTATATGTTAATCTTTGCATGGGTGCTGGGCAGTGAGTTAAAATTGACCTTCACTTTAAATCAAATTATGTTAAATTATGCAATTAATTTGTGCTTTGGATAAGATAAGTTAGGTAACATTTATATACAACAGAAATATAATAGCGCAAAGTATTAAACAGTCCTAACCTGTCTACTTCCTAATGCCATCTGGAAGGCAAAATGTTATGTGGAAAACACTGTAAGAGTTTATTCTAGAGCCTACATAAAGGTGCTGATCATAAACCTCTGGAGAAGCTTATCAAACAATTTATTTATAATAATCCCATTAGACTTTAATAGTGAATTTTGTAGAAAAATCAGTAGATAACATTTTCTAACAGATTATTGACCCCTAAGGATTGGCAATATGTCTGTACCCACCAATCACTGCCCCAGATCCAGTCCCAGGATCAGAAGTGTATAGCTGATCCAGGGGAGGATTTAAATCTGTGTGTTTGTGGGGGCATTCGTTAGTGCATTTTACTATCACAGTATCATGCACCTTTAAATTGTGGCGATTTATGGTGGCTGACAGTGTGGAGACAATATATATATATATATATTCATCTGTTTAAAGGGACATGAAAGTCAAAACTAATTGTTCATGGTTTAGAAAGAGAATGCAATTTACAGAAACTATTCAATTTACTTATTTTATCAAACTGACTGTTCTCTTGGTATCCTTTGTTGAAAGACATACCTAGGTAGGCTAAGGAAAAGCAATGCAGAGCTTGGAGCTAGCTGGCGATTGGTGGCTACACACACACACACACACACACATTCCATTTGTCTTTGGCTCACCAGATATGTTCAGCTAGTTCCCAGTATTGCACTGCTGCTCCGGAGCCGACTTTAACTATGTGTGTTATCCCAAAATGAACATGAAGGGGAAGGGAGCACTAGAAAGCTAAAAAGGCTAAAATATCTAAAAATAAAAATAAATACAATTTATTGTATGAGCACGATAAAAACAGCAAATAGAGTTAGAATAAAATATGATTAAAGCCTACATGGATCCATGATATGTCTTAGAAAGTAAATAACAATGTAACAATACGGGTGTATAGCACAAAAATGCAGATGCTTATGCAAAGGATAAAACACAACAATGGGAAGTACCCTATCTTATAGTGGTTCAATCTTCAATAATATGAAAAAAAGAAAGTAAGTAGTAATCACAAATCTAACTTAGTGAGATGAAATATGTAAATAAATCTATACCTAGGTGTAATTAAACCAAAATATATAAAATACAAAAAATGTGTATCAGATACTCCAAAAATGTGTCAAAATTGTGTCAATACCAATAAATACAAAATAACAGTCAAATAATGTCCAAAACCAAACAGTCCAAAGTGTCCAGCTGTGATTGTCCTAATGTGGAAATAGTCTCATCATTCCATCTTCAAAGTGGAAAAAAAACATCAAAAATAATCACACCAATGCGCAATAATCCAAATTAATATCCAAAATTCAAAAATGAAAATCCAAAATTCAAAGTGAAAAATAAGAACAAGAATCAAGAGTCAGACCTTAAACAGTGGTGAATCCTATGAAAAAATAGCTGAAAAAAAAACAAAAGAAAAAACGATGTATCCTGAACCTGAAATAAAACAAAAATACAATTTTTTTTTCACTTTGAATTTTGGATTTTCATTTTTGAATTTTAAATATTAATTTGGATTATTGCGCATTGGTGTGATTATTTTTGATGGTTTTTTTCCACTTTGAAGATGGAATGATGAGACTATTTCCACATTAGGACAATCACAGCTGGACACTTTGGACTGTTTGGTTTTGGACACTATTTGACTGTTATTTTGTATTTATTGGTATTGACACAATTTTGACACATTTTTGGAGTATCTGATAAACCAAAAAATATAAAATACAAAAAATGTGTAATTACACCTAGGTATAGATTTATTTACATATTTCATCTCACTAAGTTAGATTTGTGATTACCACTTACTTTCTTTTTTTCATATTATTGAAGATTGAACCACTATAAGATAGGGTACTTCCCATTGTTGTGTTTTATCCTTTGCATAAGCATCTGCATTTTTGTGCTATACACCCGTATTGTAACATTGCAATTTTGTGCTATATACCCGTATTGTTACATTGTTATTTACTTTCTAAGTAAATATCATGGATCCATGTAGGCTTTAATCATATTTTATTCTAACTCTATTTGCTGTTTTTATCGTGCTCATACAATAAATTGTATTTATTTTTCTTTTAGATATTTTAGCCTTTTTAGCTTTCTAGTGCTCCCTTCCCCTTCATGTTCATTTTGTGCTCTCTAAAGTCTACTAGGGGACTTCTTGGAAGTGAGCTTAAGGCTTAGACACTAGCGCTCGGTTCACTACATCCATCTCATTAGACAGAATACCCACCTACTATGTGTGTTATCCCTCTGCAAGGATTGATAATAAAATGCTCTAACACATAAGAGCAGTTTCTTTTTACACTTTAATATTCCTGTAAAAAAATACCATATAGATGAAGGAATCTGCGGCCGCAGAATTCATGCAGCATGTTGCAGAGAAGCCCTTCCACCGGCATAACTGTATACGTCATATGTATAAGGATGTTTTCCCGGATAGCCTAAGGGAAAGTAACGTCATGATGTGTCATCCTCTAACATAAAAACAAACGTCCTGGCCAAGTAATGTGACATCTAGCCATGTGCGTTCAGCTATCTCATTAGCACACGTGCAGAAGATGGCTCGCAGTAGCAATTATGGTAGCGCTTTTAAAATTACCAAGACCAGAGATCAGATCTCTGGTTAATTTTATAAATTATAAATGTCCCCCAAATGTTCGTTTTCTTTAAAAAAAAAAAATCTTTTTTTTTTTTTTTTTAACTGCACTTAAGGGGCTGAAGTTGACGGCTGTGGGGTGTTATTAAACAAAAAGTGCCTTTACATTGCGGTCTATGGGAACTGTATCTTTACTCTTATAACCATATATATTTATGTGTTAATATGTGTAAATACTTCACTGTGCTAGGTTCTAATGCAGTGTCTGACAGCATGAGAACGAGGCTCCCATTGGAGCCTATGGAAGCGCGCTCTCAACTTGCAATACCAGAGAATATTAGCGGGCGCTGGTAATACTCAATGGAGCGCAATATCACTTTTGTGAAATAAATATTTAGCGCTCCACTTGTAATCTGGCCCAGTATAAGCAGGAATCTATCAACATGTAAAGATTCAGTGATGGTTCCCGGGAGTGCGGGCAGAGGATGCTATAGCACCCCCCACCCTGATAGCGACACCCCAAGCAAACAGTCCTGTAATTGGCAGGTAGACTTTTTTACTTTTTCAACATCCACTAAAGCGCCATCTAGCTTTATGATAGAGTAGTACAGTGTCCACCCACAAGAAACCGCAGCAGCAGACAGCAGGTTCTTCAGAATGAGGACAATAATGTAAGTTACAAATCATTTTTTGGGGAATCTTAAATGAGCGGATAGTTTCATAAATCTTAATTCTATACAATGAACTCAGGTAAAGTGTAACCTGTTCTTAAAACACTTTCTTCCCTCATCTCTTCTTTCTTTCCCTCTTGCCAATTACATCTAAATGTACAGGCTGTACTATATTCATGGCCTGGAAACTATATTTACTGTTCTATAGTTCTGATGACTTAGATTCAAATCCTAAAATGTTATGTACATGATGGGGCGGAGCCAACTATCATGGAGACCAGACGTGTTTCCTTACAGCTCTTGGTTTTGGGACTAAAAATCCATGCATTAACCAGCTAATATAAGCCCTAATATTTATTTACTCTCTTCATTAACCATCTAAAGACCCTATAGATCTGCTTGACACTTTACATGAAATGGAAATTCCCCAAATCTGAAGATAGACGAGTAACACATATTCTCTCGTGAAGCCATGTGGGGTAAGGCACCATCTTGAACTCTCAATATACTTCAATTATAAGCCAGTTTAATCGGCCAAACCCTGTCAGCACCAATACCCCATCATGGAGGATTTTTATAGAGTTCTGGGAGCTCTATTGGAAGACCTTGACCGCCGGATGACAAGTCAATTCAAGGACCTGAGATCTATTATCCGGGGTAGAGATGAGCATGAGGAGGTGACTGCTGCTGTAGTAGCCGAACGTGTGGAGACCCAAGCTCAAATACAGATACCTCCAAATACTATTACTGCGCAGTGCGATGTTGTAACAACATCATCAACCCAGGCGCAAGAAGCCTTCATATGCTTAACCCCTCTTGCCTCAGGGGATAAGGATCGTGCAGGGGAAAACTCAGGTCATCAGCTTACGAGCAAGACAATTTCTGCTCATGTATGCAGCCAACCAACAGGAACCCCAACTCTGTCGGGAACTGACCTAAGTGCTGACTACCACGGGAACCTTGGCGACTACAGCTACATCCCTGGCCCTTATTGGTATCCCCGATATGCGACCAGGCCCCTGGGTATGACCGCGAGCCAGAAGGAGAATCTACACATGCCTGAGTCACTGACAGTCGCCGGACCCGGCTCGCTGATCCTGGGGGCTCTTTGTCGCTGTTGCAGTGCAGCATATTGGCAGATCTCCCCAACAACTAATGTGCTGATGAAATCAAGAGTTGGAGTGGGGTAAATTTATGTTTACAGCCCCGACACCTTAGGCACCCGACTCTTACCTGCAACTGAACGTGACATCACAGGTTGGAAACTCATGGGACTTATGATAGTTGTATGTGTGGGGCTTTTTCTCTTTTTATTATGCAGCCGTACTTTTAGATAATATGTCTACCTGCAACGCAGCTTTTATGTTTCTCTGCAAGATCTATATGGCCGCCATTTTGTGTAGCATATAGCTCCCGAGCTGATGAGTAGGATTAGACACCACCTAACATATATCTTCAGTAAGTAGGAGCAATTTAGGGAGCCCACTTCTCCTTAACTCATATCTCTTCCCAGAAGACAGGTAGGAGAAACATTTCAAGACACAGATTGCTTTTGGGACATAAGATTTGGCTCTGCACCGCTCCCGGAGCTAATATCCATATATAATGTTGTTCATATTTGCATCAGAGTTCAAGGAAGGATTAATTCACTTAACAGGTTCCCCCACAAGAATCTCATTGTTTATACTGCTCCAATTGTATGGCTCATAAATGTGAAGCTGCTTCAGGACGTTGAACAATATTCAGCTCTTGTAAAGCCATATCCTTACATTGTACTGTTTATCTTGGCAAGACTCCCCAATTACCTTTTTATTTTTTTTTGTTTTATTTTTCTCTTTCATTGCCAGCACGAGGGAGAAAAGACAGCTCATAACCATGATATCCCCAGGATCTCTTTTGATCTTATATATATTGCCTTTATGGCACACTGTGTATGTTGGAATTGTACAGCATTAAGCTTTAGGGAACTTGCACTAATTTGCCGTAATTTGGTTTTACATGTTACATTGAATGTTGTGGAGGCAATTCTGATAGCAACCAAGTAATCTACGTGTTAGATTGCCCTTTACTACTTATAGTCAACTGAAAAAGAGAGATGTAACCTAGCTGACTGAATTGTATGCTCCAACATGTCCCCTATCTACAACAATATACTACATATGCATCTAGGCCTATTAACATTTATATTTGAGATCAGCTATGCCCTGGAATAGGAATAGGGGACTGAGGAATTGTTACAATTTCATGACTATACTCTCATAATGTTTGTCAGTTTGCACAGATTGTCTTGTAAATCATTATATCATAGCACATATATTTCTGTAACATTTACCCCTCAAAATTTGATGTCAATAGCTTAATTTCATATAACTAGGAGGGAGTATTAGCTTGAGCCTCATCTCAACTGTTAAGTTATAGACGTATAGTAGCCAGTACAGATCCTACTTAATTTATGCTGTCTTGCAAATTGAACATAAGGTTTTACAATTAAGCTCCATGCAGACGCAATATACAATGGAGTTCATTTCCATATTAATATGTCTTATGCAAGGCTCCTGTTATATTTTCCTACATCTCCATGGTACACTGTCGTTTTTTTTAAATTGATCACTTTCTAAGTCACCAACTTTATCATTAAGTTTAGTTTCATGCACAATAATAGTTTATATTATAGATAGTTAAAGCTCTTTTTGGGGATAGACCAAAAGATACCTATAAGATTGTATTTACATTAGTATACGCGTTGTGTTCACTTTATCATTGCTCTCTAATTCATTAATACTATATTTTGAATACGGTGAGTCCGCAGACTTCCAGCTAGTTAATGAATACTCTGCATAGCATCCCATATACTATGTGACTCAGGGACATATGTGTCATTCTGTATGTTTAACTCACAATAGTATGGCTGTAATCATATAACATATTGCCCATTTTTGCCAATGTATATTGTCATCTATTAATAGACAAGCTAATATCATCAGCTATGTTCAGATTTCTAAAAATATGACCGCCAGAGAAGTTGGAAACTATGGACCTGTAGATGGGTATGGGACTAATACTTATAGTGAGGTATGCTTAAATTAAGTCCTTGATTCTCTGAATGTGTTAGTATTCAACCCCACTAAGCTATACTAGCAGGTATATCCAGTAATGTCCTCCCCATGGAATTTTTCTATATGGATTAAATTAGCTATGTCCCTCTACACTAGCTTTAGAAATAGTAGAGCGCTTCCTTGAAGTCTACCTTTACACTCATATGGCATGCCCTTGCCCTTTAAGGCCCCGCCCCCCACTACCCTCCCTACTTCAACTAGAGCGGCTCTTGCCCGCTGAACTCCCTTTCCCCCTCCCTTGCTAACTTGGTCCAAAAGAGGCCAATCAATTCTAATCCACACTTGCCTCAACTTTATTAGTCTACATAATTCTATGATGGTTTGTCTTGACAAGGTGGAGGTCATACTCTCTACACAAATAACATAAAAATGAGGTCTCATTATTCATCCATGATATTCTTGCTGAGCTTGGTATACAATATCACTTTTATGATAATGACATAATTCATAGTTATTGTACTCCTGTTTTACTTGATGCTCAGAATTCATCCCCAGAGTTCTTATTTGACTATTTCTTATCTATTTGTGTGGGTATATGTTTTATATCTCATTGTTCTGTTTATATTGTCATTGGATGACTATTATATGTAACATTCCTTATAACCTCAATAAAAAATTTATTTAAAAAAAAAAAAAAAATGTTATGTACATGATTAATGTATATCCCTAGTCTGTGATATGCTGTGTGGCAATGTATGCGACTATCCCATTCTAAGGTAAACAGATAAATGTCAATGACATTTGCATATGTTGGCACACTACGGGTAACATTTATATTAAAAGGGGTTAAATGCAGGAGGGAAATATATTAATTTGCATTCACAGCTTCCGAGACCCTGTGGGGCCTGAGAACTGAGGAAGCAATTCCCATTACTTGTCTCAGTTCAGGGGTGGAGGAGATAAATCACCCTGACCTTGCTTGATCTGGATGATTGACGGGCTCTGCTCCCTCATATTGGTTATGTGAGTAGAGGGGGAGAGATTGCACAGAGAGCTCTAATACAATATTACATTTGAATTAGAGCATTTTAGTACAGCAATTTAACATCCCTTTAACACATAGTATTACTATTTTTTATAATTACTTTTCCACCTTATTAAAATTGACAGCATTCTAGTAATTTAAAAGAGGGGAAAATAGTAGTATGCTTTAGGCTGTAAAGCCAATCGCTGTGTGCAGAGCAAACTTATAGTATGTACAGCCAATCACTGTGTACAGAGCAACCCTACAGTATGTACAGGCAATCCAGTGACGTGCAGTGAGGTCAGAGGCTAATGAGGCACTGACTATTATACGCCCGAGAAGCAAATATATGAATCCAAATCACGTCTTTCTCTCCCTCTCACACTAACTTCTCTCCCTCTCACACACACTTCTCTCTCACTCACTCATACACACCTCTCTCTCTCTCTCTCTCTCACACATACACTTCTCTCTCTCTCCCACACACACACACTTCTTTCTCTCTCTCTCACACACACACTTCTTTCTCTCTCTCTCACACACACACACTTCTTTATCTCTCTCTTACACACACATACTTCTCTCTCTCTCTCACACACACACACACACACTTCTCTCTCTCTCACACACACACACTTCTCTCTCTCTCTCTCTCTCTCTCTCTCTCTCACACACACACACACTTCTCTCTCACACACACACATACTTCTCTCTCTCTCACACACACACTTCTCTCTCTCTCACACACACACACTTCTCTCTCTCTCTCTCTCTCTCTCTCTCTCACACACACACACACTTCTCTCTCTCTCACACACACACACACACACTTCTCTCTCTCACACACACACACACTTCTCTCTCTCTCTCACACACACACACACTTCTCTCTCTCTCACACACACACACCTCTCTCTCTCACACACACACACTTCTCTCTCTCTCTCTCTCACACACACACACACACTTCTCTCTCTCACACACACACATACTTCTCTCTTACACACACACACTTCTCTCTCTCTCACACACACTTCTCTCTCAGTAAATGCTCTACAATCAAAGGTTGGGGGGGGGGGTTCTAATTTTTTTTACAGTACACTAATTCCAATTGTAGTTCTCTTAATTTCTTAGTTAAAATATAAAACTATAACAATATTCTTGTATAAGTGGTATTTGTGTCACCAATTCCTTAAAAACAAAATTACACATTACTGAGCCTTCCAGTGGGAACTCAATCTCATTATTTGGGGTTATAAATTATTATTATTTTATTGTGTAAACTACACCCAGCAGGTGGCGCTGGTGGACAAAATAAACACAAATATTTTGTGTAATTAGAACATAGCACAATCTTTTAATATATAAAATAATAACAATTTAACCACATAGAATCAGATTGTTTCCAGTGGAAGGCTCAGTATTGTGTAATTTTGTTTTTAAGGAATTAGTGACAAAAATACCACGTATACAAGATTAATAAATTAAATTTAATTTAAATTCACTGACCATATGGATCATTATACAATACATGTAAAGACACAGCTATTTGATTTATTTATTTTTTTAAATGAATTGATGCACTGAAAAATACATTGGAAATAAAATGTGAACATTGCAGATTCAGTCAGTGTTTTTGAACACCGGCATTTGAGATTTTCTCTGCTGGGTGTAGTACACAATTAGCTCTTTACAAATAAACTACACCCAGCAGGTGGCGCTGCTGGACAAGATCTCAAATGAATCTGCAAAGTTCACATTTTATTTCCCGGGCATTTCTCATTCATTTAAAAAATAAATAAATAAACAAGCTGTGTCTTTACATTTATTGTATACTGATCCATATGGGCAGTGAATTTATAATGTCCTTGAATATTGAACAGCCTCAATAACATAGTGGTCTCCCAGCCCCAGTCCCCACTGCCTGTCAGTAGTTCCACTGCTGCATCACCAGACCGGTCCTCATCTCATCAATCATATCATACATAACAGTTATTAGTGACTTACACAACGTACCAGTATCTGTTATTACTGTGCACAAAATCACAAGATGGCCACTCATTCTGCAAATTTTATTTAGTAAGCAGAGAAGATGTCAGACACTCAAGTAGTAGGCAGCAACACTGACTGGGACCGTCAGGCACAAAGTTTATTTAACATCAGAGGGGGCAGCCACATTACTGCCTAACTCCCTTATACAGTCTGTTCACAAAACACAAGATGCCGGCTGCTCATTCGAGTCTCAAATAAATCTAGTAAGCAGAGGAGAAGATGATGTCAGAGTCTCATTAGCAACATTGACGGTCACTCACTAACACACAAACACTTAACCTCAGAGGGGGGCGGCCACTACTCGTCTCTGCCTTATATTTACTGCTCAGTGCTCACAATAAATCATCACACGATGGCTTGTCATATTTCTGACTTACTTGTGTGACTGTGTTGGTGACTCGGCGACGGCTCCTCAGGCTCAGTCAGGGCAGGCAGGACCAGGGCGCAGCAGCTGCGATTAGCTCAGGCTCCACTCTCTACTTGGCTCAGTGACATGACAGTCAGTCCCAAACAGGTAGGCACTGACTGTTGTTCCCGCGCCGCCAGACTGCTCCTCGTTGCGCATGCGCAGTAGACACCATACAGCAGGGCCAGGGAGTCAACCAGTGTTGATTGGCTGATTCTGTCTCCCAGGGAAAATACGAGGCCTCATCAGAGGTGCCTCTTTAACATTTTTTTCAGCCGCGCTGCTGCTGCAAGTCACCACCGGGTGGTGCTGCAGAGTGGCTAGTTATACAAATACATGTAAATATTGCGCAATAGAGGAAAAAACAGAACCCAGTGCCTCTCTATTGCGCAATATTATAGAGTTAAATACATGTAAATATTGTGCAGTAGAGGAAAAACTAGAACTCAGTGCCTAGACTCGAGTTAGAAATGTAAAAAAAAAACAAAAAAACATTTAACTTTAACTTTTTTTTTTTTAATAAAATTATATATATTTTTTTCATTTGCCCCAAATGGCAGGTGCGGCAGTGCCTCACCTGCCTCCTATGAGTGCACGTCACTGAGGCAATCACTGTGTATAGAGTAAACCTATAGTATGTACAGGCAATCACTGTGTACAGAGCAACCCTACAGTATGTACAGGCAATCACTGTGTATAGAGTAAACCTATAGTATGTACAGGCAATCACTGTGTACAGAGCAACCCTACAGTATCTACAGCCAATCACTGTGTACAGAGCAACCCTACAGCCAATCACTATGTACAGAGCAAACCTACAGTATGTATAGCCAATCACTGTGTATAGAGCAAACCTACAGCATGTGCAGCCATTCACTGTGTACAGAGCAAACCCACAGTATGTACAGCCAATCACTGTGTACAGGGCAAACCTACAGTATGTACAGTCAATCACTGTGTATAGAGCAAACCTACAGTATGTATAGCCAATCACTGTGGACAGTGCAAACCTACAGTATGTATAGTCAATAACTTTGTTTGAAGCGTAATCCTTTGGCTGCTAAAGCCATTTCCCACCTGTGTGCTAAGCTGGTTTTGAGCTTTTGTTGCAGTTCACATTTAAACACTTTTTTTCAGCAGACCCAGCAGATTCAAAATATACCATTATTATATGTGTATGTATCATCAGGTTTAAAAAATAGCACGTAAAATGTGGAAAAAAAGTGTATTTTTTTACTTCTGGTTTTTTTTTTAATATCCATCATCAAAACCTGTGTGGATAAATATTTGCAGTAGGTAACCTGTCTGAAATAAGCAGAAATTAAGAACATTTCACAGTTTTTTCGCACTGTTTTATTGCAGGCATGTGAATTTGATAAATTAATCAAAAACAGCATCTTAGAATTTACTGTACTGTTTTCAGCAATTAAACTGTTCTAGCCACCTGAGAAATTAAAATGGGGTACACAAAGCACACATTTGCAGAAAGTACACCCCTTGGTGCATTTAAATGAGGGGCTACAAGTATTTCTAGCATGAATTTGAGGTGTGCAGCAATTAATGGAATAAGTAGCATTGCTTAAAAAAAAAATTCTAAGCAAAGAGCCATAAGGGTGCACTTTCCGAAAACGTGTACTTTAATGTATCTTAGTTTCCTGGGTTTCTACAGCTGTCTGATTGCAGACATCATCCATAAAAGTTGAAAGGCTATTTTTTATTTTTTTTTAGATGATTTCAAGATTGCCATGTCTGCAATTAAACAGTTCTAACCACTTGGAAAATTAAAATTTAGTACACAAAGCACAAATTTGTAGAAAGGACACCCTTTGGCGCATCAAATGAGGGGCTACGTGTATCTCTAGCACATAACTGAGGTGCGCAACAATTAATGGAATATGGTGCTTTGCATAAAAAATATTTTTATTTTTAGCAAAGAGCCATATTCTACTTATTATTACATTGTCTATTTTTGTGCTAATACTTGTAGTCCCCCATTTGATGCGCCAAAGCGTGCACTTTCCAAAAATGTGTACTTTATTTAATGTATCTTAATTTCCCAGGTGGCTACAGCAGTCTGATTGCAGACATAACCCGGTAAAGTTGAGACTATTTTTTTTATTTTTTTTTATTCTCTTTCCAAAATAAATAGATATTTTTAAAGAAATTGTCGCTAGAAAATATATATTTTATTGCAAAAAAATAAGCTTCTTTGCAAAAAAAGAGCTGCATAATGAGGGTGTTTTACTCATCTTCCACGCACGTTAAAAGACTGATTATAAAAATATTATTTGGTGTGGGGTTTTTTAAATAGCATACCATGTATTAAATTTGTAACCACATTATCCAGGTGTTGATGGGATTACAAATATAATATCAGTCCGTATTGTAAAAGGGAATGCGACATTTCTTAGCAAGGTGATCACTGCGGTAACGCTTGTTACCACGGTGATCATTTAGCTATAATACTTAAACCGATATTTATTTTTCAAAAATAAACAAGTTTATTTTTAGAGCATGTATTTTGGGGGTCTCTAGGCAATTTTGATCTTTATTTGTGAGCTTTTAGAGACCCCCAAATCCATTTTATTTTTCTTTTTTACTGTACACCCCCAAGTTTTATACCATTGTAAAGGGTAGACGATTACCTTTCCAATGGTGGGTCTGAGATACAGACAGCTAAGCAGCATTCCCCCATCTTCCTATAACTGACACTATACACTGACACTATACAGGCCAGATCACCAAGGTGGAAGTGGATGGAGGTCCCCAGAACTTCACGAAGGTGGGAGAGTGCTAGTGACGGCTCTGAGCCATTGTTAGCACCTCAGAGGGAAACTTTGTGACAGCTCAGAGCCGTTGTTAGCACTCAAGGGGTTTGGATACTAAACCCATTTTTTTTCCTTTCATGATTCAGATAGAGCAGCAATTTTAAGCAACTTTCTAATTTACTCCAATTATAATTTTGTTATCTTGCTATATATATTTAAAAAGCAGGAAATTAAAGCCTAGGAGCCGGCCCATTTTAGGTTCAGCACCCTGGATAGTGCTTGCTAATTGGTGGCTACATTTAGCCACCAATAAGCAAGCATAACCCAGGTTCTGAACCAAAAATGGGCTCAGTATAGTCATAGCCTGATTAGCCTGCTACCAGCTTATAAGACTTGTGCTAACACCAAAACAATTCTGCCGTAAAGGCTACATCATTCATCTCTCTTTAAAGAGACAAGATACACCCCCTTTTTTATTTCATAGGTAAAACAGAGCATATCATTTTACTCAATTTTCTAATTTACTTCTATTATCAAATGTGCTTCATTCTCTTGTTACCATTTGCTAAATGATCAACTGGGAGCTAGATGAACACATCAGAAGAGCTAATGACAAGAGACATATGTGCCACCACCAATCAGCAGCTAGGTCTCTGTAGTGCATTGCTGCTCCTGAGCCTACCTAGGTATGCTTTTCAACAAAGAATATTAAGAGAACAGAGCAAATAAAATAATAGAAGTAAACTGAAGTCATGCAAGCTTGATTTTGGCTTTACTGTCTCCTAGAAACCTACCCTGAGCAGCCAAGCTCAGATGGGAGCACAAACGCCTAAGAAAAAAGTAGAATTTAAATGCATAGTTGCTGCTAACAAGACCAAAGCATTACACAAAACGGGGTATTATCCACACAACTATAAAGGAAAATGCTGCAAAATATATATATATATATATATATATATATATATATATATATATATATATATATATATATATATATATATAAAGAAAAAAATACCTGCATAAAGTGAAAGCATAGCTAATGTTATGCAGTTTGTTAATATAATTCAAAATTATATGTTAATGTTCGTGTTTACTTATAAACCATAATGATACCGTCAACATATTTTGTATCTGGTGCTACTGTTCTACAAGCGTGTAGCGTCTGATAGAATGTTCGTGTTTACTTGTAAACCATAATGATACCGTAAACATATTTTGTATCTGGTGCTACTGTTCTACAAGCGTGTAGAGGCTGATAGAATGTTTGTGTTTACTTATAAACCATAATGATACCGTAAACATATTTTGTATCTGGTGCTACTGTTCTACAAGCGTGTAGCGGCTGATAGAATGTTCGTGTTTACTTATAAACCTAAATGATACCGTAAACATATTTTGTATCTTGTGCTACTACATGGTACATCTACATGGTAGATCTCTGTACCAATTTATTTGGAATTATGCACATCCTGCTAATAAATAACATCTGCATTACAATACTGCCCATATGACAGGTCTCCTCCAGTATATCAGTGCACAGTGAAAAGTGCCTTACGTATATACCCGTATAAAAATGTATAAAAACAGTTTTTTTACAACCAAGATGTATTATAACTTAAAAAATAAAAGTGTGCCGCTATTGGTGTGACTAAATTTTACATTAAAAAAATTACTGTTAGCAAAATATTTAAACTACATAATTATATGAAAATTCACATAAAGCCAAATAAATTGACGATATATATGTTACGGGTAAAACGGACATTGTCCAACCGGCTGTTGGTAAAGTCTGATGTATTGTAATTCCCCCATATACCCTATTTCTTTTGCCTCCGTCTGGGGAGTTCAAAGAAAGGCGCCCCGTCAATCCTCTGGCATCCACCCCAAGTGAACCTTTGGGAATGAGGTTTACAAGGGGGCTTCACCACCCTTGAACACCCCAAGCGGAGGCAAAAAAGATAGTGAAGATGGGGGAATTACAGTGCATGCTATATATTTTTGATGCAGTGACTCTGAACTCTGAGGGGATTTAAGATCATACGTCAGGCTTTACCCACAGCCGCTTGGGTAATGTCAGCTTTACCCAGGTAAATATATTATATATATATATATATATATATATATATATATATATATATATATATATATATATATATATACATACATACACACACACACACACACACATACCTACACACTCACATATATACAGTGTTCTCCACAGAAAATTTAGCCAGCTAGGCGGCATTAAGTAGCCAGGTCGAGGAAGTGTAATTGTTTTCTAATATACTATTTAAAGCACAGAATAATTACAGAATTTAACAAATGTATTTAATGATAATATGTTCAATAAAAATTGAACATTTTTAATATTAGATCATTTTAGCTTAAAAGGGACACTAAACACAATTTTTTTCTTTAACGATTCAGATAGAGCAGTGATTTTAAGCAACTTTCTAATGTACTCCTATTATCAATTTTTATTTGTTCTCTTGCTATCTTTAGTTAAAAAACAAGAATGTAAAGCTTAAGAGCCGGATAATTTTTGGTTCAGAACCTGGGTTATGCTTGCTTATTGGTTTGCTAAATGTAGCCACCAATAAAGCAAGCGCTCTTCAGGGTTCTGAACCTAAAATGGGCCGGCTCCTAAGCTTTAAATAAAGATAGCAAGAGAATAACGAAAAATTGATCATAGGAGTAAATTAGAAAGTTCCTTAAAACCACATGCTCTATCTGAATCATGAAAGAAAAAATGTGGGTTGTATATCCCTTTAATATTGGCTAATATTTTAGCCAGATGGTCAGTAAAATCAACTGGACGGTGCACCCGCTAAAAAGGTCCTGAGGAGAATACTATAATATATACACACACCTTGCAAACATGAGGACTCCAATCACCACACACATTTGTATCTGTCACTACACAGCAGAATACGGTTACTTCACTGTATTATTCGATCACAGCACAGTATAGGACTTATTGCTACACAGCAAGCCCCTATTGTCACTAAGCATGGCAGTTACCTTTCAAACAGCAGGAGTACAAAAACAAACAGTGTAGGGAGACCTGACACTATTACCACAAAGCACAACAGTTACCATATAAACATAGGGATATGGATCACCTCACGTACCATTACTGTATCGCTGGACAAATCAAAACCCTTCAAAACAAAGCAAGACCCGTACATGAGACAAGTCCTCATTATAAGACCTTTACTAGATCTCAAGATACCATCCTGATACAAAGCTATAATGCCTCTCATCACAGATTTTCACCAAACACACCTGCAGGAACTTTCATCATGGACCTGGCTGTGTGACAGTCACTGTAACCTGTAAGGGACCCCAATACAACCTCTGCCATAGATCTGAGGGGAGACGGGGAAGTGCCATTCACTTTATTCAGAGCAATCACAATTATTCTTTTATTTTCAGTGATCGGAGACTCAAATGTCCGGTAAAATCTCTTTCTGAGCCATATCTCATTATTTTCCTGCAAAAATTGGCGTGGGGGTTCAGATGATGGCTACCAACAATGCTGCAATGTTTGTGTCTCCAGGAACAAAAAGGGAGCCATATTTTGGGGTGTAAAGTCCCTGTTTTCCCCATAGACTTTCCAGAGCCAGCCAGCTCTGCTCACTTACATGGATACATTGTATCAAACCCTCAGCCTACAGGTTTTTATACATTTGTAACTGTTTACTGTACACAGACACTTAAAGCAGCCCTCTCGGTAACAACTGTACAAACTGCTGAGGAAATAATGTTCACATAGCCAGGGCAGGATAGCACCTGGTCACACAGTCTTAAAGGGACTGACAAAAAAAAAAACACACAGCCTTGAAAGGGTCAACTAGCACCACACGCACACAGTCTGCAGGACCTGTCATCATATAGCAGGACTGTCATCAAACACAACTGAAAGACATGTTATTGAACAGGACTGTCACCAAACACACCTGCAGGACCAGACATCACACAACAGCACTGCCACTGTACAGACCTACAGGACATATCATCACATAACAGCACTGTCACTATACAGACCTACAGGACATATCATCACATAACAGCACTGTCAAAATACAGACTTACAGGACATATCATCACACAACAGCACTGTCACTATACAGACCTACAGGACCTGTTGTCATACAACAGCACTGTCACTATACAGACCTACAGGACCTGTCATCACACAACAGCACTGTCACTATACAGACCTACAGGACCTGTCATCACACAACAGCACTGTCACTATACAGACCTACAGGACCTGACATGACACAACAGCATTGTCACTATACAGACCTACAGGACCTGACATGACACAACAGCACTGTCACTATACAGACCTACAGGACCTGACATGACACAACAGCACTGTCACTATACAGACCTACAGGACCTGACATGACACAACAGCACTGTCACTATACAGACCTACAGGACCTGACATCACACAACAGCACTGTCACTATACAGACCTACAGGACCTGTCATCACACAACAGCACTGTCACTATACAGACCTACAGGACCTGACATGACACAACAGCATTGTCACTATACAGACCTACAGGACCTGACATCACACAACAGCATTGTCACTATACAGACCTACAGGACCTGACATTACATAGCACTGTCACTATACAGACCTACAGGACCTGACATGACAACAGCATTGTCACTATACAGACCTACAGGACCTGACATCACACAACAGCATTGTCACTATACAGACCTACAGGACCTGACATTACATAGCACTGTCACTATACAGACCTACAGGACCTGACATCACACAACAGCATTGTCACTATACAGACCTACAGGACCTGACATTACATAGCACTGTCACTATACAGACCTACAGGACCTGACATGACACAACAGCACTGTCACTATACAGACCTACAGGACCTGACATGACACAACAGCACTGTCACTATACAGACCTACAGGACCTGACATGACACAACAGCACTGTCACTATACAGACCTACAGGACCTGACATGACACAACAGCACTGTCACTATACAGACCTACAGGACCTGACATGACACAACAGCACTGTCACTATACAGACCTACAGGACCTGACATGACACAACAGCATTGTCACTATACAGACCTACAGGACCTGACATGACACAACAGCACTGTCACTATACAGACCTACAGGACCTGACATGACACAACAGCACTGTCACTATACAGACCTACAGGACCTAACATGACACAACAGCACTGTCACTATACAGACCTACAGGACCTGACATGACACAACAGCACTGTCACTATACAGACCTACAGGACCTGATATGACACAACAGCACTGTCACTATACAGACCTACAGGACCTGACATTACATAGCACTGTCACTATACAGACCTACAGGACCTGACATCACACAGCATTGTCATTATACAGACCTACAGGACCTGACATCACACAACAACAGCACTGTCACTATACAGACCTACAGGACCTGCCATCACACAACAACAGCACTGTCACTATACAGACCTACAGGACCTGACATCACACAACAGCACTGTCACTATACAGACCTACAGGACCTGACATCACACAACAGCACTGTCACTATACAGACCTACAGGACCTGACATCACACAACAGCACTGTCACTATACAGACCTACAGGACCTGACATCGCACAACAGCACAGACCTACAGGACCTGACATCACACAGCACTGTTACTATACAGAACTACAGGACCTGACATCACACAGCACTGTTACTATACAGACCTACAGGACCTGACATCACACAGCACTGTTAGTATACAGACCTACAGGACCTGACATCACACAGCACTGTTACTATACAGACCTACAGGACCTGACATCACACAGCACTGTTACTATACAGACCTACAGGACCTGACATCACACAACAACAGCACAGACCTACAGGACCACCTGACATCACACAACAGCACTGTCACTATACAGACCTACAGGACCTGACATCACACAGCACTGTTACTATACAGACCTACAGGACCTGACATCACACAGCACTGTCACTATACAGACCTACAGGACCTGACATCAGACAACAACAGCACTGTCACTATACAGACCTACAGGACATGACATCACAAAGCAGCACTGTCACTATACAGACCTACAGGACATGACATCACAAAGCAGCACTGTCACTATACAGACCTACAGGACCTGACATCACACAACAACAGCACTGTCACTATACAGACCTACAGGACATGACATCACAAAGCAGCACTGTCACTATACAGACCTACAGGACCTGTTGTCACACAACATCATAGGACACTCTTGGTGACACTTTAGAACCTGCCTCACACCCCTGGAGCTGTCTCCTTGCAGCAGTCTGTGCCATAAACAACAGAAGAATTACAGAGCAGGGGCTGATCACTGTGATACCCCAGTAGCTCACGGGCACGCCCCCAGCCTGTATCCCACTGATGCTATACAGACACCTGTGTATATAAAGCGGCTGTTACTCTCCGTGTCACTGGTGCTTACCTTCCCCATCCTCACTGTGCTCCCTGCGCTGCTTGTGTGAGTGGCCGCTGTAGTTTCCCTTTGCCTCTTCCCGGGTGCCCTCCTCCCCGTGCCGGGCATAATTCCAATCTAACCACCCCTGGGCTACTATACGACTCCGCCCACTGACCTGTAGCGCCACGCCCCCTGCATGTAGTATCCATGTTACCTTAGAAACTAATTCCAACCTCTTCTTCCTGATAGGCTGCCGTCCGTGTATATTAGCGCATCGCGGTGCAATGTGATTGGCTGAACTTGCTGTTAATTAAGGATATAGCTGAGCGTACAGCGAAGTTAGTATGATGCGTTGGAAGTACGTGGCGCTCAGGGAAGCTTCAGCAAGTCCCGAACTGAGAGCAGAACAAGCCCCGGGGCTACCGAGAATGACACAGGACCTGGCTGTGTGACAGTCACTGTAATCTGTAAGGGACCCCAATACAACCTCTGTCATAGATCTGAGGGGAGACGGGGAAGTGCCATTCACTTTATTCAGAGCAGTCACAATCATTCTTTTATTTTCAGTGATCGGAGACTCAAATGTCCGGTAAAATCTCTTTCTGAGCCATATCTCATTATTTTCCTGCAAAAATTGGCGTGGGGGTTCAGATGATGGCTACCAACAATGCTGCAGTGTTTGTGTCTCCAGGAACAAAAAGGTAGCCATATTTTGGGGTGTAAAGTCCCTGGTTTCCCCATAGACTTTCCAGAGCCAGCCAGCTCTGCTCACTTACATGGATACATTGTATCAAACCCTCAGCCTACAGCGTTTATACATTTGTAAATGTTTACTGTACACAGACACTAAAGCAGCCCTCTCGGTAACAACTGTACAAACTGCTGAGGAAATAATGTTCACATAGCCAGGGCAGGATAGCACCTGGTCACACAGTCTTAAAGGGACTGACAAAAAAAACACACAGCCTTGAAAGGGTTAACTAGCACCACACGCACACAGTCTTAAAGGGACGGATCACCGTAATGTTCATGCAGCACAACCTTAAAGGGCAGCTCGGCACCTGCGTACACAGTCTTCAAGGTACAGGCACACAGTTTTAAAGAGACGTTCTGTCTTAAAGGGGCACGTGCACAGCCTTTAAAAGGACAACTTGCACCATAACCACACAGTGTTAAAGGAACAGCTCACACCATGCACACCTAGCAAAGCCTTAAAGGGCCGCTCCCCGCCTGCTCACACAGTCTTAAAGGGGCAGGCACACACAACATTTAGTGGGTAAAATCACACCACATGCACACAGTCTTAAAGGGAGCGATAACAGTATACATCCACACGCAACGCACACAGCCTTAAAGGAACATCTCACACCATGCACAGTCTTTAAGGGGCAGGCACACAGGCTTTTAAACACACCCAAATTGGCCACCCAGTATTAAAGTGACAGACACAAACGCAGACCACACACACATTTTTAATGGTACAGGTGCACAAACGCAGCACACTCAGCCGTAACAGCACAGATCACATTACACTTGCACAGTCTTAAAGGCACGGACACCCTCGCACAATGCACACAGTCCTTAAAGTGATAGTAAACTTTTTCTTTTGTCTAAACAAATCTGGAATGTTATAGATATTTTAGAAGGAGTTTAACGCTTCAGATGTTATGAAGATGTGCTATAACTTAATTTTTAATGTAGCGCTGAAATTCAAATACTCTTGCCACCAACTTGAAAAGTAATAATTTTATTGAACTATCAGTTTGAAATATTTTCCAATCATCTCTCTAAAACAAAGGTGCTGTATGACTAGAGGGCTGATTGGGGAACCGTTTAAACTGTTAGCTCAATAACACACTCACTCACAGACTAAAAGCACAGCTCATGGCTTTGTGTGAATGCCATAAAATCTCTAACTCTTTTTATGATTGCCTTGAGCCATCTCTAAGGGGCCGATTTACTAAAGTGCGGACGGACATGATACAGTGTAGCGTATCATGTCCGCCGCACATCGATAAATGCTGACAGCATACGCTGTTGGCATTTATCATTGCACAAGCAGTTTTTGTGAACTGCTTGTGCAATGCTGCCCCCTGCAGATTTGCGGCCGCTAGCAGGGGGTGTCAATCAGCTCGATCGTATAGGATGGGGCGTATTGAAGTCTGCAGCCTCAGAGACAGCAGATCAGTTATGGAGCGAGCAGCGGTCTTTAGACCGCTGCTTCATAACTGCCGTTTCTGGCGAGCCTGAAGGCATGAGCGGAAACGGGGCATCAAGCTCCATTTAGTTGTGTGTGAACATTGTGGCACCTGTACCATTACAACTGTGTGTGTGGTGTGAGCTCCCCCTTTAAAGTCTGCGTTTGTGTCTGTCACTTTAACACTGGGTGCCCCTTTTAAGGTTGTGTGCATTTGGGTGTGCTTAAAAGCCTGTGTGCCTGCCCCTTAAAGACTGTGGATGGTGTGATATGTTCCTTTAAGGCTGTGTGCGTTGCGTGTGGATGTATACAGTTATCGCTCCCTTTAAGATTGTGTGCGTGTGATTTTACCCACTAAAGGTTGTGTGCCTGCCCCTTTTAATACTCTGTGAGCAGGCGGTGAGCTGGCCTTTAAGGCAGCGCTAGGTGTGCATGGTGTGAGCTGTTCAGTTAACACTGTGGTTATGGTGCAAGTTGTCCTTTTAAAGGCTGTGCACGTGCCCCTTTAAGAAAGTGTCCCTTTAAGGCGCTGTGCTTTGCGTGTGGATGCATACTATCGCTCTCTTTAAAACAGTGTGCGTTTAAGCACTAAAGGTGGTGTGTGCCTGTACCTTAAAGATTGTGTGCACAGGTGCCGAGCTGCCCTTTAAGGTTGCGCTACCTGCACATTACGGTGATCTGTCCCTTTAAGGCTGTGTGCGCAGGTGTCGAGCTGCCCTTTAAGGTTGCGCTGCGTGTACATTACGGTGATCTGTCCCTTTAAGGCTCTGTGCACAGGTGTCGGCTGCCCTGCATGAACATTACTGCAATCTGTCCCTTTAAGACTGTGTGCGTGTGGTGCTAGTTGACCCTTTCAAGGCTGTGTTTTTTTTGTCAGTCCCTTTAAGACTGTGTGACCAGGTGCTATCCTGCCCTTTAAGGCTGTGTGAACATTATTTCCTAAGCAGTTTGTACAGTTGTTACAGAGAGGGCTGCTTTAAGTGTCTGTGTACAGTAAACAGTTACAAATGTATAAAAAGCTGTAGGCTGAGTGTTTGATACAATGTATCCATGTAGGCGAGCAGAGCTGGCTGGCTTTGGAAAGTCTATGGGGAAAACAGGGACTTTACACCCCAAAATATGGCTCCCCTTTTTGTTCCTGGAGACACAAACACTGCAGCATTGTTGGTAGCCCTCATCTGAATCCCCACACCAATTTTTGTAGGAAAATGAGATATGGCTGCAAAAATCATTTAGAACACTAAACTAAGATTTTACCAAATGTCCTTATCTTCCTGGTCCCAATTCTAAAAAGCTCCCTGGGCTGGTGAGAATATTAAATAAAGCTCTGCAGTACTTCTGTTTCCCTCTGGAATTCTATAAAGCCACTGGGTTGAATTTATCAAGGCCTCCCTATGACTGCAAGCTTGCACAAGAGAACCAGCAGTCAGTATTTATCAAGGCCTTCTCCCTATGACTGCAAGCTCGCACAAGAGAACCAGCAGTCGGTATTTATCAAGGCCTTCTCCCTATTACCAAGCTCGCACAAGAGAACCTGCAGTCGGTATTTATCAAGGTCTTCTCCCTATGACTGCAAGCTCGCACAAGGGAACCAGCAGTCAGTATTTATCAAGGCCTTCTCCCTATGACTGCAGGCTCGCACAAGAGAACCAGCAGTCCGTATTTATCAAGGCCTTCTCCCTATGACTGCAGGCTCGCACAAGGGAACCAGCAGTCAGTATTTATCAAGGCTTTCTCCCTATGACTGCAGGCTCGCACAAGGGAACCTGCAGTCAGTATTTATCAAGCAGCTGTCATCAGACCGCTGATTCCCTACCCTCTTCTCTACCTCTTAGGTGGAGAATTTAATTATCTCCCCGGTCTGACCGGGAGATTGAAATCTCCTGCTCGTGCGTGATTGGCTGTACATGGGCAGCAGGCGGGATTGTATGCAATCGCAAAATATCGCTTGCTCGTGTGCAATGTTAAATTCCAGCAGTGGCTTGCATCCCGCCAGAGGAGAGCTGGGGCAGACAGGGCTGCATTTATCAAACACAGGCGGAAAGGGGCGTACATATTGTCCCCTGTCCGCCTGACCTCTCTGGCATGCAGCAATGCGCTGCTTCAATTTAACATTGCACACAAGTGCTCCTTTGCGCTCACATGCAACTCCACCCATGCAAAGCGAATCACACATGGGCAACAGCTGTCAGTGGTTGAAAAGATTGTAGGGAAGCAGCGGTTTGATGACCGCTGCTTGATAAATCATGACTGCAGGTTCTCTTGTTCGAATCTGCAGCCAAAGGTGAGAGAAATTAAGCCCATAGAGCCAGATTTATCATCCACGGGCAGACGGGGTGTACATATTGACCCGGCTTCTCTGGCGGGCAGCAATCCTCTATCCACATTTACCGTTGCACACAAGCACTCACGTGCAACCCCGTCCCCTGCCTACGCACAGCCAATCACTTGCAGGCATGAGTTTTTAAGACCAGGGAAGTTGAAATTCTCCACCTAAGAGGTAGAGGGCAGGGAAGTAAAGTAGCGGTCTGGGAGAGGGACATGAAAAATTGAGCCCTCATAAGGCCAGATGTAACAGTCTGGCTAACAGGGGTGTACATCTTCACCTCTGTCTGTCTGGCATTGCATCCCCAAATGTATCATATTAGCATGGGAAGGAGATGCATACAAATTTATTGTTAAAGTGCATCAAAAATCCTATTTTATCAAAAATGTAAAATTTGTATGTAAATTACTCATCAATAAATTGTGTTAAATATGCACAGTGTAATTCATAGTTTAAAGGGACACTAAACCCCAAAAAATTATTTCATGATTCAGGTAGAGAATACAATTTTAAACAACATTCCAATTTACTTCTATTTTCTTATTTGCTTCATTCTTTAGATATCCTTTGTTGAAGTAATGCACATGGGTGAGCAAATGACACTAAGCATCTATGTGCAGCAACCAATCGGCAGCTACCGAACTTATCTAGATATGCTTTTCAGCAATGTATATCAAGAGAATGAAGCACATTAGATAATAGAAGTAAATTAGAAAGTTGTTTAAAATTGCATGCTCTTTCTAAATCATGAAAGAAAAAATATAGGTTTCATGTCCCTTTAAGTAAACTGGATGTGCAAAAAAACACTTAGAAATGAATACTTATAAATACAAAGCATTGTTTAGTTTTTTTCGTAAAATGGGATGAACATGGGCGTTGCATGAGTGTTTATGAAATTTCATTAATCCCAGTGTAATTCTGTAAACTTTTTCACTCCTACAGATCTCAGTTTTTTTTCTTGCAACCCTAGTCAAAAATGATGGTCTTCCTGGTGTCATTTTGAAGTAATCTGACTCCAGACTAGTCTTCAGAAGCCACCCTAAAGTTTGCCCACAGGCCGAAATATGTAAACGAGATGACTTATTCACTGGCTGTTCATGCTTGTGAAGCAATCAGTAAGGTTATCTGCCAATCACTGTGAAGTCATCAGCCAGATGTTTTTACCTTAGCTGATGACTTTACAATGTCTGATGATGAGCAAATGACTAAAGTAGTTTGATCATCAAATGACTCCAGGATGGTCTCTAAAGTAATCCTGTTTGTCTTTATTATTATCAGAAGTCAGCAGCAGAATACACTCACTCTTCAGAGCTATATTCCAGCTCTGAGAAACAAGCGCTATATGAAAAACCCACTGGCAAACACAGGATCTGCAATTTATTATGTAAATCAATTTAAAAACCGTAGCAGCACGTACGGAAAGGAAGGGAGCGCCAGCGTCTGGTTAGTTTCACTATTCAAGTGCTGGTCAGGCGCCTTGTCCCTCTTATACGCAACTAAAGCCCACAGGCATTCTCATGACAGGTTAGGCTTTAAAGGGACATGAAACCCAAACATTTTCTTTCATGATTCAGATAGAGAATACCATTTTAAACAACTTCCCAACTTGCTTCTATTATCTAATTTGCTTAATTCTCTTGGTATCCTATGTTGAAGGAGCAGCAATTAACTACTGGGAGCTAGCTGAAAGCGAATGACAAGAGGTATAAATGTGCAGCCACCAATCAGCAGCTTCTGAGCCTCCCTAGGTATACTTTTCAACAAAGAATACAAAGAGAATGAAACAATTTAGAGAATACAAATTGGAAAGTTATTTACAACTGCATGCTCTATCGGAATTATGAAAAAATGGGTTGTGTGTCCCTTTAATACTTTTAAATAACAACTTAAAGGGACAGTCTACACAAAAATTGTGTTTGTATAAAAAAAATAGATAACACATTTACTACCCATTCTCCAGCTTTGCACAACCAACACAGTTATATTAATTTACTTTATAACTTTAAAGCATCTAAATTTCTGTCTGTTTCAAAGGCTCTATTGATGGCCTCTTAAAGGGACATTCTACACTCGTTTTTTCTTTGCATAAATGTTTTGTAGATGATCCATTTATATAACCCATATAGGGTTTTTTTTGTTTTTTTTTTAAATGTATAGTTTTTCTTATTTTTAAATAACATTGCTCTGATTTTCAGACTCCTAACTAAGCCCCGAAGTTTTAGGAGAATACTGACATATACCTACTCCAGCTTGCCCCTGTTTGTGTAAAGGGTCTTTTCATATGCAGAGGAAGGGGGATGTCTGCTATTTCCCACTTGCAGTGGGTGTTCCAGCTACCTTTTAAACAGAGCAAAACTGAAAGCTTCTAAGTAAGTTTTTAAAAGGTTTTACACTGGATTTTTATATCAGTATCCGTGCATATTATTCTTTATAGTAGTGTCTATTGCATGCAGTTATATGAAAATTGGTGTATACTGTCCCTTTAATCACATGCTTTTTTATTTGCTTTTCACAACAGGAGACTGATAGTTCATGTGGGCCATATAGATAACAATGTGTTCACGTCCAGGAAGTTATTTAAGAGTTAGCACAACACAATACTAAATGCAACTCAATAGATTTTAAAGTGAAGATAACATTTGATGAATCACTGCCCTGTTTCTAAAAAATACTTTTTAAAACAAGGGGACTTTCATTCATCAAAGTTTACATTTCACTGTTTTTGTACAAATACCTTTTATTCTGGAAGCTGCTCCAGCGCTTCCCACGGCCGTCGCAGGTCTCTTCATAAAGAATATGGCTTCCTCCAATCACGGCATGGCCTCGGGCAATGTTTGCTCTGGGAGGGAAGCCATGATTGGAGGAAGCCAGATTCGTCATTGGTGACGTATGAAGAGACTTGTGACGGGCGGGGGAAGCGCTGGAGCGGCTTCCAGAATAAAAGGTATTTGTACAAAAACGGTGAAATGTAAACTTTGATGAATGAAAGTGCCCCTGGTTTTTAAAAGTATTTTTAAAAACAGGGCATTGATTCATCAAAGTTTACCTTCACTTTAAATAGTCAGTCATGTGATCAGGGGGCTGTCAGAAGAGGCTTAGGTACAAGGTAATCACAGAGGTAAAAAGTATTAATTTAACTGTATTGGTTATGCAAAACTGGGGAATGAGTAATCCAGGAATTATATATTTTAAAACAATAACAATTCTATTGTAGACTGTCCCTTTAAGCCATAGTATGCTGTGAGGTCAATGCCACATAATACCAGACTGTGAAGAGATAAATATCAGCATTTGTGTTGCAACTCTTGTAATTAGTGTAGTAATTGTGACAAGTGCTTTATTAGCTACCCCTCTGTGTAATCTGTATAGCACTTGTATTGCCATAGAAAACAATAACCATTTCATTCTAATGCTTCAGGCAGAAGCCAAACAGTCAACAGCTCTGTAAAAAGGAAATTGATTTCTTTATACAAAAAGCCCTCTCCCTAGTTTAGGGTGAAATACAAATTGTAACAAATACTTTTTTTTTTTTTTTAATATCTTGATTTGCAAATAATTAGAAATAGGTTATTAAACATGAAACACAACACTTTTCTTTCATGATTCAGATAGAGAATACAATTTTAAACAACTTTCCAATTTACTTCTATTATCAAATTTGCTTCATTCTCATGGTATCCTTTATTAAAGGAGCAGCAATGCACTAGTGGGAGCTAGCTGAGCATATACCATTATATCATTATATATATCCATGTTGCATAAGCAATATCTTCATAAGATAATTATTGCCATTATCCTTCTCTTATTTCACTTTAGATAACTTAAAGGGATAGGAAAGTCAAAACTAAACGTGCATGAGTCAGAGCAGGTCATTTTAAGACACTTTTAAATTCACTTCTATTTTCAAATGTGCTTCGTTCTCTTGTTATCCCTTGTTGAAAAAGACGAGGCACATATACTACACTAGTGGGAACTGCTGCTGATTGGTGCCTGCACACATTTCTCTTGTGATTGGCGGACTAGATGTGTTCAGCTAGCTGCCAATAGTGCATTGCTGTTCCTTCAGCAAAGGATAACAAGAGAATGAAGCAAATTTGATAATAGAAGTAAAATGGAAAGTTGTTTAAAATAATATGTTCTATCTGAATCATGAAAGAACATTTGGGGCTTCCTGTTCCTTTAATATTTTTAATTAACATGAAATTATTAATCTCATTACTCTTTTATAATCTGATATTTACCTCACCAATAAGTACATGGTAATGCTATATTATGCTATAAGTACATGGTAATGCTATATTATGCAATAAGTACACGGCACTGCTAGATTATGCAATAAGTACACGGCACTGCTAGATTATGCAATAAGTACACGGCACTGCTAGATTATGCAATAAGTACACGGCACTGCTAGATTATGCAATAAGTACACGGCACTGCTAGATTATGCAATAAGTACATGGCACTGCTATATAGTGATGTCCCGAACTGTTCGCCGGCGAACGGTTCCCTGCGAACATAGCTTGTTCGCCGCCGCGGGCGAACATATGCGATGTTCGATCCGCCCCCTATTCGTCATCATTGAGTAAACTTTGACCCTGTATCTCACAGTCTGCAGACACATTACAGCCAATCGGCAGCAGACACTCCCTTCCAGACCCTCCCAGGTCCCGGGCAGCAGCCATTTTAGAATCATTGTGATGCAGCTTTTGAAGAGAGAGGAGGTTTATTGTTGCAGCTCCTGATTTTATTTGGAAATTGATAGCTAGGCTAATCTATTCAGTCTCCACTAAAGTCCTGAAGGACTCATCTGATCTCTGCTGTAAGGACAGCACCCCAAAAAGCCCTTTTCAGGGCTAAAATCTTTTAAATTTTTTTTGCATAGGGCTAGAACTCCAGTCGTTTTTTTTTGTTTTGTTTTTTTGCATTTGCCTGCCTGCCTGCCACCAGCCTGTGTGTGAGCCTCACAGCATATATTGTGCCAACTTGCTCACTGCCACCACTCGTATCTGGTGGTTTAACATTATTTTAAATTTTAAAAAAAAAAAACTTTTACATTAGTTTGCTAATTGCAAGTTTAATCTAATTTCATTTTCCATCAGGCCTGTGTGCCAGGCCCACCGCAAGCATATACAGTGCTTAATTGCTCTGTGCAACCACTACTCATACCTGTTGGTTTAACATTATTAAAAAAAAACTTTTACATTAGTTTGCTAATTGCAAGTTTAATCTAATTTCATTTTCCATCATGCCTGTGTGCCAGGCCCAGAGCAAGCATATACTGTGATTAATTCCTCTGTGCCACCACTCATATCTTCTTGTTTAATAGTAGTGTAAGTGTACATTAAAAATAAATAAACTTTTTGGATTGTGAAACATCAGTCTGCTTTTTTGTTTCCTGCTCACAGCGTATACTGTGCACACTTGCCCAGTGCCACCACAACTCATAATTTGTTTAATAGTATTGTAAGTGTACATTTTTAAAAAAATTACAGGCAGAGGCAGGCCACCCCGCAGGTGCTGTCGTGGTCGTGGTGCTGTGATTCCTTTAGACCCTACAAATATGCACATTGTTCAGACGCCAGGGGGGACGTGAAAACTTCTGAGGAGGACCTAGTTGAATGGCTAACACAGGACACCCAATTTTATACAGCTTCCGCTCCTAGTCCTCCTAACCTTGACGCACCATTTACGTCCAGCTGTGCTTTGGGCACCTCTCAAGTGACCATTGCCTGTTGCCACCACCAACACTAGCACCACAGCCGCTTCACTTGATCTGTCAGAGGAGTTATTGACACATCAGTTGGAAGAAATGAGTGATGCTCTGAGCTGGCTCAACCGTGGGTCCAAGGGACCCAGGCAGCACTTGACAAGGGGCAGCACTTCAGTGACTTAGTCAGTCACTGTCATAGCCAGACCATTATGCACAAAGATACAGAATCGGTCAGGGGTGACATTCATGGTGGGACACCTCTGCCCTAACTTTCTTCCTACTTATTGCACAATTGTGCATAAGCATTGCTTGTATGCAGGTTTAGTAAGGTCAGCAGCCAGGCTAGTAGGTTGGTAGGCAAATTAGTGACAATACTACTGGGGAGGCATCATTGCATTCTCTAACCCAGGCAGCACAATTTCTTGAGCCGGCCCTGGTGATGCTCAACCATCATTGACAGAGGATGTAGATAACAGTGATATGTCTCAGTCAGGCAGCATTACAGACATGGAGGTACGGTGTGATGATGATGATGTTGTACCCGCTGCTGCTTCCTTTCTTGATGTTTCAGATACAAGTGAAGCGGTTGATGATGATGTGTCGGTGGATGTCACGTGGGTGCCTGCTAGAAGAGAAGAAGAAGAGGGGGAAAGTTCAGATGGGGAGACAGAGAGGAGGAGGAGACGAGTTGGAAGCAGGGGGAGGTCGTCTCAAGGAGTTAGTGGCACAGTTAGACAGTATGCATCGGCACCCGGGGTCAGCCAGACAGGACGCCGACGACCATCAACGCATGCTGTTGCCACCACCAGAATGCCGTCATCGCAGAGCTCAGCAGTGTGGCTTTTTTTTTTGTGTGTCTGCCTCTGACAACAGTGATGCCATTTGCAACCTGTGCCAAAAGAAACTGAGTCGTGGGAAGTCCAACACCCACCTAGGTACAACTGCTTTGCGAAGGCACATGGTCTCACATCACAAACGCCGATGGGAAGAACACATGAGTAGAAGCAGCACACAAACTCAAAGCCGCCCTCCTCCTCCTGGTCCAGCATCTTCAGCCACGTCAACCACTGCTGTCCTCCTTGCCCCCTCTCAACCATCCTCCACTGAGTCTCTCTTACGTAGCAGTTCCTGGTCATCTGCCCACAGTCAGGTGTCTGTCAAGGACATGTTTGAGCGTAAGAAGCCAATTTCTCAAAGTCACCCCCTTGCCCGGCGTCTGACAGCTGGCTTGTCTGAACTCTTAGCCCGCCAGCTTTTACCATACAAGCTGGTGGAGTCTGATGCTTTCAAAAAATTTGTATCTATTGGGACACCGCAGTGGAAGGTACCTGGCAGAAATTTCTTTTCACAAAAGGCAATCCCAAACCTGTACTCTATTGTGCGAAAGGAAGTAATGGCATGTCTGGCACACAGCGTTGGGGCAAGGGTCCATATGACCACGGATAGCTGGTCTGCAAAGCATGGTCAGGGCAGGTATATCACCTATACTGCGCATTGGGTAAACCTGCTGACGTCTGACAAGCATGGAATGCGTGGCTCTGCAGAAGAGTTGGTGACACCGCCACGACTTGCAGCCAGGCCTGCTGCTACCTCCTCTACTCCTCCTACTCCATCCTCTTCCTCGGCTGAGTCCTCTTCTGCTTCTGCGTCTTGCTCCACATCAACGGCACCCCCCCAGCTCCCCAGGTACTATTCAACATCCCAGATACGGCAGTGTCACGCCGTCTTGGGGTTGACTTGCCTGAAAGCGGAGAGTCACACCGCACCAGCACTCCTGAACGCACAGGTGGATCAGTGGCTGACTCCGCACCAACTGGAGATTGGCAAGGTTGTTTCTGACAATGGAAGTAATTTGGTGGCGGCATTGAAATTGGGCAAGTTGAAACATGTGCCGTGCATGGCACATGTGTGTTATCTGATTGTACAACGCTTTGTGCATAAATACCCAGGCTTACAGGACGTCCTGAAGCAGGCCAGGAAGGTGTGTGGTTCATGCGTCCTTTTGAGGAGGTGACAAACCTTGTCAGTCGCACCGAAGGCACCATCAGCGACATCATACCATTTGTTTTCTTCCTGGAGCGTGCCCTGCGAAGAGTGCTGGATCAGGTCGTAGATGAGCGTGAAGAGGAAGAGTTGTGGTGTCCATCACCACCAGAAACAGCCTTATCAGCATCGCTTGCTGGACCTGCGGCAACGCAGGAAGAGGATTGTGAGGAAGAGGAGTCAGAGGAGGAATGTGGCTTTGAGGAGGAGGAGGAGGAGGAAGACCAAACACAACAGGCATCCCAGGGTGCTCGTTGTTGTCACCTCTCTGGTACCCGTGGTGTTGTACGTGGCTGGGGGGAAGAAGATACCCTCAGTGACATCAGTGAGGACGAGGAACGGGACATGATTAGCTCGGCATCCAACCTTGTGCAAATGGGGTCTTTCATGCTGTCGTGCCTGTTGAGGGACCCTCGTATAAAAAAGCTGAAGGAGAACGACCTGTACTGGGTGTCCAAGCACGTTTTTTGTTCAATATTCCCGGTTCCTCTAAATTATCTCCGGGTTTCTAAATTCAATGCCATACCTGTACTGGATTATTCAAAAGGATGGCATATGTGGTGTTTCATGCTGTTGTTTCTGTTGAGGGTCCGGGACCCTCGTATAAAAAGGCTGAAGGAGAACGAAGTGTACTGGGTGTCCAATCATGTTTTGTGTTCAATATTCCCGGTTCCTCTAAATTATCTCTGGGTTCCTCAAATCAATGCCATACCTGTACTCTATTGTGCAAAAGGATGGCATATGTGGTGTTTCATGCTGTTGTGTCTGTTGAGTGTCGTGGGACATCGTATAAAACGGCTGAAGGAGAACGACCTGTACTACCTTGCTGCTCCTTTTAGGCAGGCCAGCTCTTTGCATACATGCCCACAGACTCTGTAACAGATGCCTTTTAGGGAAACGTGCAGCCATAATGCAGGTTCAGAACCTCTGTCTGCAACTGGTATACTCGATTGTGCAAAAGGAAGTAACCTTACCATGGTTCCCTGACCACACGTCTTTTTGTTATATTTTGGTGAGGGTAATCATGCAGGCCATATAGACCTCCCGCGATAGGGGGAGTAACAGGGATGAAAGCGCTAAGAATAGTACTACTTTAGAAAACCGAGTTAGCCATGGTTCCAGTCCAAGACCGCATGTCTTGTTGATTTATTTTGTGCCGCCAATCATGCAGGCCATATAGACCTCCCACCATTAGGGGTTGTAACGGGTATTAAACTAATAAGAACAGTACTACCGAAATAAACCTACTTAACATGGTTTCAAGAGCCCAGGTTTATTGTTGTACTTTGTTAGGCTAATCATGATGGCCATGTAGACCTCCCCCGAGAGGTGGCAGTAACAGGGATGAAAGTGCTAAGAATAGTACTACTTTTGAAAACCGAGTTAGCCATGGGTCCCAGTCCAAGACCGCATGTCTTGTTGATTTATTTGGTGCGGCTAATCATGCAGGCCATATAGATCTCCCACCATTAGGGGTTGTAACAGGTATTAAACTAATAAGAACAGTACTACTTAACACAACCTAGTTACCATGGGTCCCAGACCGCATGTCTTGTGGTTATATTCGGTGAGGGTAATCAGTCAGGCCGTATAGACCTCCCCTGATAGGGGGAGTTGCAGGGATTAAAGTGCTAAGAATAGTACAACTTAACACAACCTAGTTAACATGGGTCCCAGACCGCATGTCTTGTTGTTATATTTTGTCAGGGTAATCATGCAGGCCATATAGACCTCCCCCGATAGGGGGAGTAAAAGGGATTAAAGTGCTCAGAATAGTACTACTTAACACAACCTAGTTACCATGGGTCCCAGACCGCATGTCTTATTGTTATATTTTGTCAGGGTAATCATGCAGGCCGTATAGACCTCACCCGATAGGTGGAGTAACACGTATTAAAGTGCTAAGAATAGTACTACTTAACACAACCTAGTTACCATGGCTCCCAGACCGCATGTCTTATTGTTATACTTTGTCAGGGTAATCAGGCAGACCATATAGACTTCCACCGATAGGGGGAGTAAAAGGGATTAAAGTGCTAAGAATAGTACAACTTAACACAACCTAGTTAACATGGATCCCAGACCGCATGTCTTATTGTTATATTTTGTCAGGGTAATCATGCAGGCCATATAGACCTCCCACGATGGCGGAAGTAACAGGTAGTAGTAAACTGCTAAGAATAGTACTACTTAACACAACCTAGTTACCATGGGTACCAGACCGCATGTCTTGTTATACTTTGTCAGGGTAATCATGCAGGCCGTATAGACCTCCGCCGATAAGGAAAGTAAAAGGGATTAAAGTGCTAAGAATAGTACTAATATAACCACAACCTACTTACGATGGTTCAAAAACCGCATGTCTTGTTATTATTATATTTGGTGAGGGTAACCAGGCAGGCCGTATAGACCTCCCCCGATAGGGAGAGTAAAAGGGATTAAAGTGCTAAGAATAGTACTAATATAAACACAACCTAGTTACGATGGTTCAAAAAACGCATGTCTTGTTGTTATATTTTGTCAGGGTAATCAGGCAGGCCATATAGCCCTCCCCCGATAGGGGGAGTTACAGGGATTAAAGTGCTAAGAATAGTACTACTTAACACAACCTAGTTACCATGGGTCCCAGACCGCATGTTTTATTATTATACTTTTTCAGGGTAATTATATATCTATCAAATCCATCTACAGGTATACCCTGCTCATACAACGGGTTAGGGACTGGAGCCCCGCTGTAAAGTGAAAACCGCCTTAAAGTGAAACAAGGCAGTTTTAGCTTTTTCACTTGCCAGTGTGTTTAAAAACTTGAAAACATGTTTGAATCAACATATATTAGGCGTGCAATAGCGCTACATTTAGTTTAACACTAGTACAGCACAGTATTTAATTAGTATTCAATATATACTGTACTTGTAAAATAGTGACAATTACTGTAGTACAATATGCCAGTCTATAGCACTGAGACACAGATTGCACTGTAATGCTGCAAATAGAGTGAACTGTGCATAACAAAATGGTGCCAGTCACTTTTCTCGCAATCTCATGATGATTACAGCACTGTTTCAAAATACCTGGAGGTTGAACTTCAGCTCCACAAAGCGCTGTATTAGCAAAACGCTGTAAAGTGAAGTGCTGTAAAGTGAGGTATACCTGTATTTATCTTCGATCAATTCTATCTAACTATCAATCTATGTATATCTATCTATCAAATCCATCTATCTTGTGTCCGGACTGTTTTGAGACAGCCACTTGTGTTTTTGACAAATTTGAAGTAGGAGGACAGACCAATCATCTTCTTCCATCTCCCTGTTCCAAAAATGCAGGCCATATAGACCTTCCACGATAGCGGGAGTAACAGGTAGTAATAAACTGCTAAGAATAGTACTACTTAACACACCACGGGTCCCAGACCGCATGTCTTATTGTTATACTCTGTCAGGGAAATTATATATCTTTCAAATCTATCTATTTATCTATCAAATCTATCTAACTATCAATCTTATCTATCAAATGTATATTGCATCTATTGATCTATGTATCTATCGATCAAATCTATCTATCTCGTGGTTGTGCAAATGGACTGTTTACGGTTGTTTGCGGTGCGTTACACTTGGAGTTTGGTCTGTCACTGTGAAGCGGACGTAACCCTTACACTGCCTGATCGATACGACATCATAACTGATGTTTTAAAGCACGTTATTGCAAACAATTTATTACTGTTAGGTGATTTAGGCCCTTTATGGGTTAAAAGCAGACTCTGCATCAACTATGTAATTTTCCATGGGAGTTTTGCCATGGATCCCCCTCCAGCATGCCACAGTCCAGGTGTTAGTACCCTTGAAACAACTTTTCCATCACTATTGTGGCCAGAAAGAGTCCTTGTGGGTTTTAAAGTTCGCCTGCCTATTGAAGTCAATGGTACGCGCGGTTCGCGAACAATAGTGGAAGTTCGAGTCTGCCGTTCGCGAACCAAAATTTTTAAGTTCGCGACATCACTATTCTCGCTATTCTCTCTGGCTGCACTGGCCGTAGGGATGTCACCTTTCTCCGAAAACAAATACTGGCCATGCTAATTAGCATACATAATTATACAGCATAACACAGAGACTAGAACCTCTAGGATTGGTTTTTAATGACCACTTGTTTATAATTAAATTTCAACAAACAGAAGTTGTTTCACCATAGCAGAACATTTATTTCTATATTTATTCTTTATTATCTACATTAACCTGAACCTTTAAAATACTGACCATGAGGTCGATCAAAATCATTTAGAAAAGCTTAAAGGGACAGTAGTCATATTTAGACATTCATGGTTTAGACAGAGCATACAATTGTAAACAACTTTCCAATTTACTTCTATTATTTAATTTGCTTCCTTCTCTTGTTATCCTTTGCTGAAAGGTTTATCTATGTAAGCTCAGGAGCATCAAAGAACCTAGGTTCTAGCTGGCGATTGGTTGCTGCATATATATACACCGATTGTCATTGGCCCACCCATGTGTTTAGTTAGCAACCAGTAGTGCATTGTTGCTTCTTCAACAAATGATACCAAGATAATTAAACAGATTTGATTAAAAAAAAAGTAAACTGGAAAGTTGTTTAAAATTGTGTGTTCTACCTAAATCATGAAAGAAAAATGTTGGGTTTCATGTCCCTTTAACAAATAATTTATTTACAAAAGCTCCTATAGTCTTTTAATAAACATAATAATCGACCCCCCCATGTTAGTAAATACCGACTGAGTGATGACCTTAAACAGTGACCTGGGCAGAGTTCAGTTTCATGCTGATTGGGCCTTTAGATTACATATTTCCTTTCATATATAGAGGTCAAAAGGACTTTACAATACATATTCTCTTCTCTAAATATTATTTACATAGAGGGAACCCAATAGGTTAATCAGTCTGCAAGTATTCAGTAAAGTATTTCTGTAACCAGCGGTTTATTATCCAATTCTTTTCAACAATGTGTTAATGAGGGAGATGTATCATTGCACAGATTTCTCTACTAAACAACTTAAAGGGACACTGAACCCACATTTTTTTCTTTCGTGATTCAGATAGAGCATGCAATTTTAAGCAACTTTCTAATTTACTCCTATTATCAAATTTTCTTCATTCTCTTGGTATCTTTATTTGAAATGCAAGAATGTAAGTTTAGATGCTGGCCCATTTTTAGTGAACAACCTGGGTTGTTCTTGCTGATTGGTGGATACATTCACCCACCAATAAACAAGTGCTGTCCAGTGTACTGAACCAAAAAATAGCTTAGATGCCTTTTTCAAATAAAGATAGCAAGAGAAAGAAAAAAAATTATAATAGGAGTAAATTAAAAAGTTGCTTAAAATCTATCTGAATCACAAAAGAAAAAAATTGGGTTCAGTGTCCCTTTAATTATTTATCTCAACAGAACATCAATACAGTAGCGCTAGTGATTATTTTCATCTCACTTGCTAGGGGCATAGCTGAGTTTAGGCATTTTTATTTTCAAGGAACACATATCCTTGTTTGAGCACCCTGATATTTTTCATTTAAAGTCACAAATAAATACATAACACATCTTAAAAAAAAGTCACTTGCCAACACTCCAACTCAAACTGTGCTGAATACAGTGTTTGGCTTTTTCATTATTAGTTGATTAAAGTTTTGGGGTACATTTTCATGTGAAACCCACAGTCACCCAAAGTAGGTTAACAGGGATCTAAGGAACATAGTATGGGAGCACTAAGGTAAGTTATCTACAATATCTCCAGCTTCACCCATTCATATCTTATTCTATGGGGCTAATTCACAGAAACTCACTTACCTCTCCATTATTTAGTGAACCTACTGCATAACATAATAGAGGAACTGGAGAGACAGTGAGAGCAGTAAAGCTGGAGGGACCCCTTAGTGCATTTGACATTTTTAAAGGGACAGTCTACTCATTTTTTTTGTTTAAAAAATAGATAATCCCCATTCCCTTTTTTTTTTTTTTGCATAACCAACACAGTTATAATAATAATCTTTTTACCTCTGTGATTACGTTGTATCTAAGCCTCTGCAGACTGCCCCTTATCTCAGTTATATTAATATACTTTTTACCTCTGTGATTACCCTGTATCTAAGCCTCTGCAGACTGCCCCTTATCTCAGTTATATTAATATACTTTTTACCTCTGTGATTACCTTGTATCTAAGCCTTTGCAGACTGCTCCTTATTGACAGACTTGCATTTTAGCCAATCAGTGCTGACTCATAAAACCTCAACGGGAGTGAGCACAATGTTATCTGTATGGCACATATGAACTAGCACTGTCTAACTGTGAAAAACTGTCAAAATGCATAAGAGGCAACCTTCAAGGGCTTAGAAATTAGCATATGAGCCTACCTAGGTTTAGCTTTCAATAAATAATACAAAGAGAACAAATCAAATTTGATGATAAAAGTAAATTGGAAAGTTGTTAAAAATTGCATGACCTATCTGAATCATGAAAGTTTAATTTTGACTTCACGTCCCTTTAATTTGAGTGTGTCATCCTTCCATGAAAATGCCCCTTTAAGGATTGGAGTTTTGTTTAGTTATTTTCCTTGTTTCAAACTGTTTTGTAAGTAATAGTTAAGTTTATATTTCAGTTGTAAATGTAAAAAAATCATTGTAAGGCCATTTCTGTTAATGGATCTACTGCATTATCTGTGATCTAGTTATATGCCCTTCAGTTTCAATGCATGACCAGAACATTTCCTTACATACTTAGTACTTGGTTTTAGATTATAAATTTATATATAAAACCTAAATATTAACTACTGTGGGTTAGACATCAGTAGCTGATAGAATCCTGGTATACAGTAAATGGTTAACCACTTGTGTAGTTATGTAATCTAATTGCAACACATAAACGAGATGTTCTCTGCACCTGTGCCAATAACTTTCTCAATTTTTAGTGGTCTAAACATATCTGATCCGTGTCATAAGTTTCTGCAGGAAGTTTTCTGGGTAAGTCGCAAAAATTAAAAATCCCCATTCATAAATAATGCCAGCAGGCAGAAAAATACATTTTATAATGACATTTTTATAACTCAAAAGCAACGTAAACAACTGCTTGTTGTATGAACCATGTGATATCTCATGTGACCTTTTATCTTAGAGACTTGAATCCCCTTAAAGGGACACTAAAGACAAAATAAACTTTCATGATTCAGAAAGAGCAGCAGTTTTAAGACACTTTCCAATTATCTTCCATTATCAAATTTTGCACAGTCTTTTTTTTTTTTTTGCACACTTTCTGAGGCACCAGCTCCCACTGAGCATGTGCACAAGATCATAGTACTAGCCCTTGATTGGCTGATGTCAGTCACATGATACAGGGGGCCGGAAAATGGGAGAAGATATAAATTTGCAAGATAAAAAAAATCTGCACATTTGAAATTCAGAGTTTTTATTTTTCATTATGTACTATTGATTATGCAATTCTACTGTAAACTCTTAAAGGGATATGAAACAATGCACCGTTAATAAAGAAAGTAAACATACAAAGAAACAGCTTGTGTTAAAAACATCTTTTACTTTTTTTTTTTGCAAAATAAGCACTTAGGAAATCTCAGTGCCACCACTAGTGAGGTAACAGGATAGGTAAGTGAAAATTAAGTTTGTATGATTCAGATAGAGCAACACTTTTAAATTCACTTCTATTTTCAAATTGACTTTGTTCTCTCGGTATGCATTCTAAAGAAAGGGTATGTACATATTCTATAATGCTGGGAGCTAACTGGTGATTGGTGACATTTGTCTCTTGTCATTGGCTCAGTAGGTGTGTTCAGCTAAGTCCCAGTAGCTAATTGTTGCTCCTTTAGCAAAGCATGCCAAGAGAATGAAGCAAAATTGCAAAGTTGTTTTTTTTTTTTTAAATTGAATGCTTTATCTGAATGGTAAAAGAAAAATGTTGGGTTTCATATCCCTTTAAGAGAGTAGAAACTGTCTGAAGGTAGTGCAGTTGTCTCTTAGCAACACTTTAATGGAAAAGCTTATTTGCCTTCCTGTAGAGACCTCAGCCTCCTTGTGGGGCTGTGAAAGGAAGTAATGGATTCTGCACAATGAAGTAAAAAAAAAAAAAGTAAAATCCTTTTAAAGTGATAAATAATACATTTGGAATGCTTTCTATTACTATATCCCACTGCTTAGCGCTTTTTTATTAGAACAATGAAACAGACTATTTTATATCCCATTTAAAGGGACAGTTTACTCAAAAATTTTCTCCCCTTTAACCCCTTAACGACCAAGGACGTACGCCACACGTCCTCTAAAAAAATACACTTAATGACCGAGGACGTGTGGCGTACGTCCTTGGTCTGGAAAGCAGCTGGAAGCGATCCTGCTCGCTTCCAGCTGCTTTCCGGTTATTGCAGTGATGCCTCAACATCGAGGCATCCTGCAATAACCCCCCTTGGCCATCTGATGCAGAGAGAGCCACTCTGTGGCCCTCTCTGTACCGGACATCGATGGCCGGTTTCGTTGGTGGGAGCCAGTCTGGGAGGCGGGTGGGCGGCCATCGATGGGCCGTATGATGTGGCGGGGGGCGGGATCGTGGGCGGGAACGCCGGGTGCGCGCGCGTGCACGAGGGGGGGTAGGAAGCGGGTGGGAACCGCTACACTACAGAACATTTATGGGGGAAAAGTGGCAGTGATTGCCAAATATATATATATATATATATATATATATATATATATATATATCGATCTAAGAGATCTGGGAGGGGTGGTGGGTTGGTCTTTTGGGGGGGGGCAAGCTACACTACAGAAAATTATTTTAAAAAAATAATAAAACAATGTTTTACTATAAACTGGGTACTGGCAGACAGCTGCCAGTACCAAAGATGGCTACTAATAAGTTAGAGGGGGATGGGTAAAGAGCTGTTTGGGGGGTATCAGGGAGGTTGGGGGCTAAGGGGGGATCCTCCAGAGCAGCATATGTAAATATGCATTTTTTTTTATTTATGTTTCTCCAACATAGGTGTGTCCGGTCCACGGCGTCATCCTTACTTGTGGGGATATTCTCCTCCCCAACAGGAAATGGCAAAGAGCCCAGCAAAGCTGGTCACATGATCCCTCCTAGGCTCCGCCTTCCCCAGTCATTCTCTTTGCCGTTGTACAGGCAACATCTCCACGGAGATGGCTTAGAGTTTTTTAGTGTTTAACTGTAGTTTTTATTATTCAATCAAGAGTTTGTTATTTTAAAATAGTGCTGGTATGTACTATTTACTCTGAAACAGAAAAGAGATGAAGATTTCTGTTTGTAAGAGGAAAATGATTTTAGCAACCGTTACTAAAATCGATGGCTGTTTCCACACAGGACTGTTGAGAGGAATTAACTTCAGTTGGGGGAACAGTGAGCAGACTTTTGCTGCTTGAAGTATGACACATTCTAACAAGACGATGTAATGCTGGAAGCTGTCATTTTCCCTATGGGATCCGGTAAGCCATTTTTACTACAGAAAGAAAAAAAGGGCTTCACAAGGGCTTTTAAGACTGTAGACATTTTCTGGGCTAAATCGATTTATATATAAGCATATTTTATACTCCATAGCCTTGAGGAATTATTTTAATCTTGGGAATTCTGTAAAAATAACCGGCAGGCACTGTATTGGACACCTTATGCTCTAGGGGCTTTCCCTAATCATAGGCAGAGTCTCATTTTCGCGCCTCTATTGCGCACTTGTTTTTGGGAAGCATGCAGATGCATGTGTGAGGAGCTCTGATACATAGAAAAGACTTTCTGAAGGCGTCATTTGGTATCGTATTCCCCTTTGGGCTTGGTTGGGTCTCAGCAAAGCAGATACCAGGGACTGTAAAGGGGTTAAATATAAAAACGGCTCCGGTTCCGTTATTTTAAGGGTTAAAGCTTCCAAATTTGGTGTGCAATACTTTTAAGGCTTTAAGACACTGTGGTGAAATTTTGGTGAATTTTGAACAATTCCTTCATACTTTTTCACAATTGCAGTAATAAAGTGTGTTCAGTTTAAAATTTAAAGTGACAGTAACGGTTTAATTTTAAAACGTTTTTTGTACTTTGTTATCAAGTTTATGCCTGTTTAACATGTCTGAACTACCAGATAGACTGTGTTCTGAATGTGGGGAAGCCAAGGTTCCTTCTCATTTAAATAGATGTGATTTATGTGACACAAAATTTAGAGAAAATGATGCTCAAGATGATTCCTCAAGTGAGGGGAGTAAGCATGGTACTGCATCATCCCCTCCTTCGTCTACACCAGTCTTGCCCACACAGGAGGCCCCTAGTACATCTAGTGCGCCAATACTCCTTACTATGCAACAATTAACGGCTGTAATGGATAATTCTATCAAAAACATTTTAGCCAAAATGCCCACTTATCAGCGAAAGCGCGACTGCTCTGTTTTAGAAAATACTGAAGAGCATGAGGACGCTGATGATATTGGTTCTGAAGTGCCCCTACACCAGTCTGAGGGGGCCAGGGAGGTTTTGTCTGAGGGAGAAATTTCAGATTCAGGGAAAATTTCTCAACAAGCTGAACCTGATGTGATTACATTTAAATTTAAATTGGAACATCTCCGCGCTCTGCTTAAGGAGGTGTTATCTACTCTGGATGATTGTGAGAATTTGGTCATTCCAGAGAAACTATGTAAAATGGACAAGTTCCTAGAGGTCCCGGGGCCCCCCGAAGCTTTTCCTATACCCAAGCGGGTGGCGGACATTGTAAATAAAGAATGGGAAAGGCCCGGTATACCTTTCGTCCCTCCCCCCATATTTAAAAAATTGTTTCCTATGGTCGACCCCAGAAAGGACTTATGGCAGACAGTCCCCAAGGTCGAGGGGGCGGTTTCTACTCTAAACAAACGCACCACTATACCCATAGAAGATAGTTGTGCTTTCAAAGATCCTATGGATAAAAAATTAGAAGGTTTGCTTAAAAAGATGTTTTTTCAGCAAGGTTACCTTCTACAACCAATTTCATGCATTGTTCCTGTCACTACAGCAGCGTGTTCCTGGTTCGATGAACTAGAAAAGGCGCTCAATAATAATTCTTCTTCTTATGAGGAGATTATGGACAGAATTCATGCTCTCAAATTGGCTAATTCTTTCACCCTAGACGCCACTTTGCAATTGGCTAGGTTAGCGGCGAAAAATTCTGGTTTTGCTATTGTGGCGCGCAGAGCGCTTTGGCTAAAATCTTGGTCAGCGGATGCGTCTTCCAAGAACAAATTGCTTAACATTCCTTTCAAGGGGAAAACGCTGTTTGGCCCTGACTTGAAAGAGATTATCTCTGATATCACTGGGGGCAAGGGCCATGCCCTTCCTCAGGATAGGTCTTTCAAAGCCAAAAATAAACCTAATTTTCGTCCCTTTCGCAGAAACGGACCAGCCCCAAGTGCTACGTCCTCTAAGCAAGAGGGTAATACTTCTCAAGCCAAGCCAGCCTGGAGGCCAATGCAAGGCTGGAACAAAGGAAAGCAGGCCAAGAAACCTGCCACTGCTACCAAGACAGCATGAGATGTTGGCCCCCGATCCGGGACCGGATCTGGTGGGGGGCAGACTCTCTCTCTTCGCTCAGGCTTGGGCAAGAGATGTTCTGGATCCTTGGGCACTAGAAATAGTCTCCCAAGGTTATCTTCTGGAATTCAAGGGGCTTCCCCCAAAGGGGAGGTTCCACAGGTCTCAATTGTCTTCAGACCACATAAAAAAACAGGCATTCTTACATTGTGTAGAAGACCTGTTAAAAATGGGAGTGATTCATCCTGTTCCATTAGGAGAACAAGGGATGGGGTTCTACTCCAATCTGTTCGTAGTTCCCAAAAAAGAGGGAACATTCAGACCAATCTTAGATCTCAAGATCCTAAACAAGTTTCTCAAGGTTCCATCGTTCAAAATGGAAACCATTCGAACAATTCTTCCTTCCATCCAGGAAGGTCAATTCATGACCACGGTGGATTTAAAGGATGCGTATCTACATATTCCTATCCACAAGGAACATCATCGGTTCCTAAGGTTCGCATTCCTGGACAAGCATTACCAGTTTGTGGCACTTCCGTTCGGATTAGCCACTGCTCCAAGAATTTTCACAAAGGTACTAGGGTCCCTTCTAGCGGTGCTAAGACCAAGGGGCATTGCAGTAGTACCTTACTTGGACGACATTCTGATTCAAGCGTCGTCCCTTCCACAAGCAAAGGCTCACACGGACGTTGTCCTGGCCTTTCTCAGATCTCACGGGTGGAAAGTGAACGTAGAAAAAAGTTCGCTATCTCCGTCAACAAGGGTTCCCTTCTTGGGAACAATAATAGACTCCTTAGAAATGAGGATTTTTCTGACAGAGGCCAGAAAATCAAAACTTCTAAACTCTTGTCAAATACTTCATTCTGTTCCTCTTCCTTCCATAGCGCAGTGCATGGAAGTAATAGGTTTGATGGTAGCGGCAATGGACATAGTTCCTTTTGCGCGAATTCATCTAAGACCATTACAACTGTGCATGCTCAGTCAGTGGAATGGGGACTATACAGACTTGTCTCCGACGATACAAGTAGATCAGAGGACCAGAGATTCACTCCGTTGGTGGCTGTCCCTGGACAACCTGTTACAGGGGATGAGCTTCCGCAGACCAGAGTGGGTCATTGTCACGACCGACGCCAGTCTGGTGGGCTGGGGCGCGGTCTGGGGACCCCTGAAAGTTCAGGGTCTTTGGTCTCGGGAAGAATCTTTTCTCCCGATTAAATATTCTGGAACTGAGAGCGATATTCAATGCTCTCAAGGCTTGGCCTCAGCTAGCAAAGGCCAAGTTCATACGGTTTCAATCAGACAACATGACGACTGTTGCGTACATCAACCATCAGGGGGGAACAAGGAGTTCCCTGGCGATGGAAGAAGTGACCAAAATCATCCAATGGGCGGAGACTCACTCCTGCCACTTGTCTGCAATCCACATCCCAGGAGTGGAAAATTGGGAAGCGGATTTTCTGAGTCGTCAGACATTTCATCCGGGGGAGTGGGAACTCCATCCGGAAATCTTTGCCCAAATTACTCAATTGTGGGGCATTCCAGACATGGATCTGATGGCCTCTCGTCAGAACTTCAAGGTTCCTTGCTACGGGTCCAGATCCAGGGATCCCAAGGCGACTCTAGTAGATGCACTGGTAGCACCTTGGACTTTCAAACTAGCTTATGTATTCCCGCCGTTTCCTCTCATCCCCAGGCTGGTAGCCAGGATCAATCAGGAGAGGGCATCGGTGATCTTGATAGCTCCTGCGTGGCCACGCAGGACTTGGTATGCAGACCTGGTGAATATGTCATCGGCTCCACCATGGAAGCTACCTTTGAGACGAGACCTTCTTGTTCAAGGTCCGTTCGAACATCCGAATCTGGTCTCACTCCAACTGACTGCTTGGAGATTGAACACTTGATCTTATCAAAGCGAGGGTTCTCAGATTCTGTCATTGATACTCTTGTTCAGGCCAGAAAGCCTGTAACTAGAAAAATCTACCACAAAATATGGAAAAAATATATCTGTTGGTGTGAATCTAAAGGATTCCCTTGGGACAAGGTAAAAATTCCTAAGATTCTATCCTTTCTTCAAGAAGGTTTGGAGAAAGGATTATCTGCAAGTTCTTTGAAGGGACAGATTTCTGCCTTGTCTGTGTTACTTCACAAAAAGCTGGCAGCTGTGCCAGATGTTCAAGCCTTTGTTCAGGCTCTGGTTAGAATCAAGCCTGTTTACAAACCTTTGACTCCTCCTTGGAGTCTCAATTTAGTTCTTTCAGTTCTTCAGGGGGTTCCGTTTGAACCCTTACATTCCGTTGATATTAAGTTATTATCTTGGAAAGTTTTGTTTCTGGTTGCAATTTCTTCTGCTAGAAGAGTTTCAGAATTATCTGCTCTGCAGTGTTCTCCCCCTTATCTGGTGTTCCATGCAGATAAGGTGGTTTTACGTACTAAACCTGGTTTTCTTCCGAAAGTTGTTTCTAACAAAAACATTAACCAGGAGATAGTCGTGCCTTCTTTGTGTCCGAATCCAGTTTCAAAGAAGGAACGTTTGTTGCACAATTTGGATGTAGTTCGTGCTCTAAAATTCTATTTAGATGCAACAAAGGATTTTAGACAAACATCTTCTTTGTTTCAGCACAAAAGAAATCCAGCAAACCTCCCAGGCGTATAATCAATCAAAATTTATTAAAGGAAAACCGTGCAAAAAAACTTATAAAAAAAGGTAAAACACACAGAAAAAATGTCCCATGAATAAGGCGAATATCTGCTGAAACGCGTAGGACGATTCCTGTATCTGTTCCAGGTGTTGGGACATTTTTTCTGTGTGTTTTACCTTTTTTTATAAGTTTTTTTGCACGGTTTTCCTTTAATAAATTTTGATTGATTATACGCCTGGGAGGTTTGCTGGATTTCTTTTGTGCTATTGCTTGCTGTCTAACAACCAGCTCAAACCTCGGCGTCTTCCAGGACAGAGGCTTGGAATACCCGGTTTCGATACCGGCTGATGACGTCATCGCAAGCCGCCGGAGTGTGTTGTTTGGCGTTTCATTGAAGGCATTTTACAGAGGCGGTGTGCTCACAGAGTTGGGGACTTACCAATTCAACAACGGCAGTCGAAGGTGCATAGTACCGGCCCGGGGACCCACAGAGTGGTGAACGATCCTTCTTTGTTTGTTGTATATTCTGGTAAAAGGAGAGGTCAAAAAGCAACTTCTACCTCTCTCTCTTTTTGGATTAAAAGCATCATCAGATTGGCTTACGAGACTGCCGGACGGCAGCTTCCTGAAAGAATCACAGCTCATTCCACTAGGGCTGTGGCTTCCACATGGGCCTTCAAGAACGAGGCTTCTGTTGATCAGATATGTAAGGCAGCGACTTGGTCTTCACTGCACACTTTTACTAAATTTTACAAATTTGATACTTTTGCTTCTTCTGAGGCTATTTTTGGGAGAAAGGTTTTGCAAGCCGTGGTGCCTTCCATCTAGGTGACCTGATTTGCTCCCTCCCTTCATCCGTGTCCTAAAGCTTTGGTATTGGTTCCCACAAGTAAGGATGACGCCGTGGACCGGACACACCTATGTTGGAGAAAACAGAATTTATGTTTACCTGATAAATTACTTTCTCCAACGGTGTGTCCGGTCCACGGCCCGCCCTGGTTTTTTTAATCAGGTCTGATGATTTATTTTCTTTAACTACAGTCACCACGGTATCATATGATTTCTCCTATGCAAATTTTCCTCCTTTACATCGGTCGAATGACTGGGGAAGACGGAGCCTAGGAGGGATCATGTGACCAGCTTTGCTGGGCTCTTTGCCATTTCCTGTTGGGGAGGAGAATATCCCCACAAGTAAGGATGACGCCGTGGACTGGACACACCGTTGGAGAAAGTAATTTATCAGGTAAACATAAATTCTGTTTTTATCAAGGATAGCTTTTTTTTTTAGTACTGGCAGACTTTCTGCCAGTACTTAACATGGCGGGGACAATTGTGGGGTGGGGGAGGGAAGAGAGCTGTTTGGGAGGGATCAGGGGGTGTAATGTGTCAGGTGGGAGGCTGATCTCTACACTAAAGCTAAAATTAACCCTGCAAGCTCCCTACATGCTACCTAATTAACCCCTTCACTGCTAGCCATAATACACGTGTGATGCGCAGCGGCATTTAGCGGCCTTCTAATTACCAAAAAGCAACGCCAAAGCCATATATGTCTGCTATTTCTCAACAAAGGGGATCCCAGAGAAGCATTTACAACCATTTGTGCCATAATTGCACAAGCTGTTTGTAAATGATTTCAGTGAGAAACCTAAAATTGTGAAAAATTTTACTTTTTTTTTTATTTAATCGCATTTGGCGTTGAAATGGTGGCATGAAATATACCAAAATGGGCCTAGATCAATACTTAGGGTTGTCTACTACACTACAATAAAGCTAAAATTAACCCTACATGCTCCCTAATTAACCCCTTCATTGCTGGGCATAATACACGTGTGGTGCGCAGTGGCATTTAGTGGCCTTCTAATTACCAAAAAGCAACACCAAATCCATATATGTCTGCTATTTATGAAAAAAGGGGATTGCAGAGAAGCATTTACAACCATTTGTGCCATAATTGCACGAGCTGTTTGTAAATAAATTCAGTGAGAAACCTAAAGTTTGTAACAAAATGTGTGAAAAAGTGAACAATTTTTTTTTATTTGATCGCATTTGGCGGTGAAATGGTGGCATGAAATATACCAAAATGGGCCTAGATCAATACTTTGGGATGTCTTCTAAAAAAAAATATATACATGTCAAGGGATATTCAGGGATTCCTGGAAGATATCAGTGTTCCAATGTAACTAGCGCTAAGTTTGAAAAAAAGTGGTTTGGAAATAGCAAAGTGCTTCTTGTATTTATTGCCCTATAACTTGCAAAGAACATGTAAACATTGGGTATTTCTAAACTCAGGACAAAATTTGGAAACTATTTAGCATGAGTGTTTTTTGGTGGTTGCAGATGTGTAACAGATTTTGGGGGTCAAAGTTAGAAAAAGTGTGTTTTTTTTTCCATTTTTTCCTCATATTTTATATTTTTTTTTATACTAAATTATAAGATATGATGAAAATAATGGTATCTTTAGAAAGTCCATTTAATGGCGAGAAAAACGGTATATAATATGTGTGGGTACAGTAAATGAGTAAGAGGAAAATTACAGCTAAACACAAACACTGCAGAAATGTAAAAATAGCCTTGGTCCCAAACGGTCAGAAAATGGAAAAGTGCTGTGGTCATTAAGGGGTTAATTTGTTCCCAATGATCCACTTTACCTGCTGGAGTGTATTAAATTGTTTACAAGTAGCTCCTTTACCCTTATCTTGGCATTTGAAATTGTTGATTTAGCATGTGGTATCCCCACCTATTATGAAAGTTTGTGGCCGCGCGTACCAGCTATAGATAAGCTTTGTAAACACAGCCAGCAGAAGAAATTACAATCCCAGTGGGATATAGCAGAGATAAGGTAATAAAATGTTGATTTTCCATTGTTCTCTCAAAGTACTGGTGATTTTTTTAAGGACAGATATAAGATAAAGAAGCAGGTATATGTACACAATGTGATACAGTAATGAGATCTGATTATACCTACAAGCTCAACCCATTTTATTAGGTTGTGGCTTCAAAACACAAAATCAGAGCTTTAATATACACAAATAAGCCTTAAAAAGCAAATCTCATACATTTTATACTCTGCAGCTGGTAAAAAAAGCAATTGTTAACACATTAAGGGAAAAACTATTTTACAGTATACTGTCCCTTTAAGTGTGTGTTGTTGTTGTTTTTGTTACAGATAAACGGGTACATTATCTTTGTCCACTTTAATTGTCTTTCTCCAGAATTGCACTGTTGGTTAAAGGGACAGTCTACCATAGAATTGTTATTGTTTTAAAAGATAGATAATCCCTTTATTACCCATTCCCCAGTTTTGCATAACCAACACAGTTATGTTAATATACTGTTATCTATATGGCCGCGTGTACTTTCTGTCTCTTTGTGTTGAAAAGAGATTTAAAAAGCATGTGATAATAGGCAGCCCTCAAAGGCTTAGAAATTAGCATATGAGCCTACCTATGTTTAGTTTAAACTAAGAATACCAAGAGAAAAAAGCAAATTTGATGATAAAAGTAAATTGGAAAGTTGATTAAAATTAAAAGTACTATCTGAAAAATGAAAGTTTAATTTATACTAGACTGTCCCTTTAAGTCTCCTTAAGGGTATTGGGGAAGCCAGACGTGGACTCCTTGCCCAATAAGCTTAGAGGAATATGGCTGCACCCCGCAGACGAGGGCGAACAATCGTTCCTGTAAGAATGCTTCTCTTTCTGGTTGTGCAAAGTGACTTGTCGCCAACACACTATGGGATCTCTGGGCAGTTTGAATGAGGGTGTATGGTACAATTGTACATCTGCTACAAGCAGTAAAAACTATCACTGAATCAGTTATAATATCACTAGAAGAACACTTGCTAATGCTAAGACTTGGCAGATATGTTATTCTATAGCAACGCAACAGAAATGCCTTGTAATTATAAGGTGTTTACTGTCCCTTTATTACCCAAACGAAAAATAATAGCAACATAATAGGGTGAATAAGAGCTTTCAATACATATAAAATCTATACAATAAAGACTCTTTGTCTGTTTCATTTTAAATACTGCATTCTTACCCTGTATTGATTTATTATTATTTATTTGTAAAGTGTTGCCAAATTCAATAGTGCTGGATTTATACCACTAAGCATCCAGGTATTTACAGTCTGTATAGAACTGGCTGCAATTTGCACTATTACAGATTATTCAGGCATTTATGTTTGGTGGCCCGGTGGGCGACCATATGATAGGACTCACTAATTTATTTACATTAATGTTTCTAAACATTTTATAAATATTAAAGGGACAATCAACACCAAACTTGTTATTGTTTAAAAAGATAAATAATGCCTTTTACTACCCATTCCCCAGCTTTGCTCAACCAACATTGTTATATTACTATACCTTATAACATTTAAATCTCTAAATATCTGCCTGTTTCTAAGCCACTACAGACAGCCTCTTATCACATGCTTTTTTTATTAGCTTTTCACAATAGGGGAGTGCTAGTTCATGTGAGCCATATAGATAACGTTGTGCTGACGCTTGTGGTATGTGGCCGACACTGCACTAATTGAATAAAATGCAAACCAATAGATTATAAATAAAAGGTCATGTGATCAGGGGGCTGACAGAAAAGGCTTAGATACAAGGTAATAGCAGAGGTAAAAAGTGAATTAATATAACCATGTATTCAGTGCAAAACTGGGGAATGGGTAATAAAGGGATTATCTATCTTCTTAAACAATAGCATTTTTTTTAGTTGACTGTCCCTTTAAGACTCTTAATGCATGTGTGCGCTAAAATGTTGTACTTAGCAATGAACCACAGCCCTTTCTGGTAGCGAAAGGGTTAAGCCATATTTAAAACCAGTATATCAAAATGGTTGGACTTGCTTTGCTTTAATAGTTTAACATATTTCAAAAGTTTTAAAGCCTTTTTACATCAAAGCTATTGATGTGTGAAAGATGACAATGTGATTTTTTTTTATTATATATAAATAATCTTTTATTGAGGTTTTGCAGGAAAAAATTGAACAGAATGTACAAAAGATAATGCATTTTGCAAGTAATAGCCGTCTGTCATAGGACACAATACAATGCAATTTTTAACAAGATAGAAAAAATTAACAGCCATAAGGGATATCACAACATTATCTGAAACCTCTATTTTATGTATACAATAATTTCTATGAATGACTAGTTATCCGGCCCCATCTGGGCCCTTTGATATAGGAAAGATAGACGCAGGGGTACAGTAGTCAAAACGAAGACCCAATTAGGCCTAATGACACTTTCAGGGTAGATTTTCCAGCGGGTAAACACTGCTTGAAATAAAATGGTCACATATGTACCAAGGATAAACCACATACATTTTATATAACAGTATAAACTGGGTTGTGGGGGGGTTATTATCTGAAATAGAAAAGTTTACCAGAGCTGAGAAAAGCAACCTAAGTGGAACTTAAATGTGCTAAGACTAAGATAGGTGATTTGATACATGCAAATAGTTCCCTTCACACACATGCATACAAATATATAAATAAACATGGATAACATATGTAAATAGCACTAAGTAGCAAGCACTACTTTAGAATGTGGTAATTATAGAAATGCAGAAGCAAGGATGGTGATGGCACTAGCATTAATACTTTATCTGAAATATAGTATGATATGAGTATGGAGCATGAGCCCATGTACTATTGCCTCAAACTATTGATTAGATCCCATCCCTCCCTCGCCGGCTAAGGGTAGAGAAGAATCTTTAGATATTCCAAAGACCAATGAGGCATACATGAAGTGAGTAACTATATAAACCAGGTTGCCATCCACCACAACAATAGCGATAGGTGGAGTATGAGATGGGGTCAATAATATCTATACTGTATAAAATTAAAATAGTACAACCCTTGTGTGCATTAAGTGGAACAGCATAGCTTAGTATTAAAGGGACACTGAACCCAAATTTGTTCATTTGTAATTCAGAAAGAGCATGCAATTTTAAGCAACTTTCTAATTTACTCCTATTATCAATTTTTCTTCGTTCTCTTGCTATCATTTTTAAAAAAAGAAGGCATCGAAGTTTTTTTTGGTTTCAGTACTCTGGACAGCACTTTTTTATTGGTGGATGAATTTATCCACCAATCAGCAAGGACAACCCAGGTTGTTCACCAAAAATGGGCCGGCATCTAAACTTACATTCTTGCATTTCAAATAAAGATACCAAGAGAATGAAGATAATTTGATAATAGGAGTAAATTCGAAAGTTGCTTGAAATTTCATGCTCAATCTGAATCACGAAATTAAATTTTTGGGTACAGTGTAACCAGTTAATGTAGTATAGAAACAGTTCACCTTGCAGACACCTTCAGACTCATTAGAACACTTTCCTCAAGACACTATAATCACTCGTGGCCCAAACCATGCTGGCCCAACTGTCCTGGCATAAATCCTATATTTGGTACGTTAAAAATCATTTGTGAGAAAGAATTAACGTCCTACAGTCCATGTAAAGTCAAGCACCTAATGAAATGATGCAGGATATAAAGGTCAATACCATGGCCCATAGTTATTAAGGTCTGGCGGACCTGATCCGACACTGCGGATCAGGTCCGCCAGACCTCACTGAATATGGCGAGCAATACGCTCGCCGTATTCAGCATTGCACCAGCAGCTCACAAGAGCTGCTGGTGCAACGCCGCCCTCTGCAGACTCGCGGCCAATCTGCCGCCTGCAGGGGGGTGTCCATCAACCCGATCGTACTCTATCGAGTTCATTCCCGGCGATGTCTGTCCGCCTGCCCAGAGCAGGCGGACAGGTTATGGAGAAGCGGTCTTTGTGACCGCTGCTTCATAACTGCTGTTTCTGGCGAGTCTAACTCGCCAGAAACACGGGGCATCAAGCTCCATTCGGTGCTTGATACATATGCCCCAATGACTCAACTAATATACGTAAGTCTAAAGCTTGTGTATATACATTGGGGTTAAAACGAGTAGATTAGCTGTATGTATAGGGAAACATAGAGGAGTCCTAGGAAGGTTTAGTTATTAGTGTTCCATATGTGAACCTCTGTATTAGTCTGCTAATGTGAGCTTTCACAGTTCCAACGTGTATAACCTAAGTAAAACATTTATCTATATTTAGACACATCACATAACTGAACCTGATTGGAAAAAGAACACATATAACTAAGATCAAAGTAACTGTCCCGACTAAACTGGGGAGATAAATGCATCCAACCCTACTGCCATCATAAATAGTTCCCAATGTTAACACATGTCCACATTTCGTATATTTGGATCTTGTCTGCTTTAAATATGTTTGGATGATATACTCTACCGTAGATCATTTGGTGTGGATATATATATATAGTGTTCCAATCATGTGGTGTCATAACATATATTGTAGCACACATGTAGGGGTCTCAGCACATAAACCCTCAGATTCAGTTTGTGCTGTTATCTATAGCCTTCCGCCTCTGACAGCTGCACTGGAATAAAAAACACATAGAGCCAGCTGCCCAGGCCCCACACAGCGCTTCCGTAACACAGGCTTGGGGGGTTGTGGAAATCTATCCACCCATAAAGCGGAAAGCTTAGATCGGCCGTGTGGAACAACTTGTGTGGTGCCACTCTCCTAGGACCATCCGCATACTCGCTCAACTCTGCATCTTTAAATATTTCCGGTGTGGTACATTCAAGATTCGGCATTCTCATGTTGTCCTGTAATCTCCCACCGTCTGAGCCGCAACAGTGCTCGCACACTCCTGCCAGGTCATCAGCTGCTTCCAAAGGTACATAGTTTTATGGTATATGTAGGGATTGCGATCAAGTTGCCATGCTGAGACCAAATTTGTCGCCGCCATCTTGCCTGCCATGTAGAGTGTAGAACTGTTCACAGAGTTGCGCTAATAGCTGGCTTATTACTGAAAAGTGATCATCTAGGATTCTAAAGGCATTATCTTCAAATTTGTGTAGTGCAGCCTCTAGATCCATTTTAGTAAATAATAAGAGGATAGAGCTTCACAAATGTTAAGGGGATCTTATCCTCACCGCCTAGTAAGATGTATTGGGCCCCAGATCGTAATGCCACTGTGATATCTCCACAGTCCAAAATTCAAGCTTCTGCTTCTCAAAAGGCTGGTCCATGCAGTTACCTTTAATTTCTGCACATTTTAAACATTTAGTCTGTTCCAAAATAGGTATCCTATACTATAAAAGGCCAAGTGTGTTTGTCCGAAGCTGTCATGTGCAGTAGAGACAGCACAAGGACAAACACACCTGGCCTTACAGTCCCTAAGTCTCTGCAGTGCGAGCAGAAGTGGGCTTGGCCGGGGGCGTGGCCGAGTGATGGGGGCGTGGCCGAGCGTGAGGCCCGTGAAGAGGGCAAGGCCGAGTGTGAAAGGGGCGGGGCCAGGCGGGCCGTGAAAGGCTATGCAGTCTGAGAGCTCAAAACAGCTCAAAAGAAGGGAGAGAGGGGGTAGGGAAAAGATAAGAAAGGTGAGAGAGATCAAGAGGGGAGAGAGAGATCAAGAGGGGAGATAAAGAGAGCACAAGAGAGGGAGCAAAAGAGAGGGAGAGAGACAGCAAAAGAAAGGGGAGAGAGAGATCAAAAGAGAGGGGGGAAGAGAGAGAGAGGGGGGAAGAGAGAGGGAGGGGGGGGGAAGAGAGAGGGAGGGGGGGGAAGAGAGAGGGAGGGGGGGGGAAGAGAGAGGGAGGGAGGGGGAAGAGAGAGGGAGGGAGGGGGGAAGAGAGAGGGAGGGAGGGGGGGGAAGAGAGAGGGAGGGAGGGGGGAAGAGAGAGGGAGGGAGGGGGGGGGAGAGGGAGGGGGGGGGAAGAGAGAGGGGGGGAAGAGAGAGGGGGGAAGAGAGAGGGGGAGAGAGAGAGGGTGGGGAGAGAGGGGGGGGGAAGAGAGAGGGGGGGAAGAGAGGGGGGGGGGGGAAGAGAGAGGGGGGGGGGGAAGAGAGAGGGGGGGGGGGAGGAAGAGAGAGGGAGGGAGGGAGGGGGGAGGAAGAGAGAGGGAGGGAGGGAGGGGGGGGGGGGAGGGAAGAGAGAGGGAGGGAAGAGAGAGGGAGGGAAGAGAGAGGGAGGGGGGGCAGAGGGGGGGGGGGGGGCAGAGGGAGGGGGGGGGCAGAGGGAGGGAGAGGGGGAGTGCGAGAGAGGGGAGGGGAGGAG